>NC_059304.1:6767519-6795019 GCF_017591435.1 Portunus trituberculatus | reverse complement strand
TCAACGCTTTGTTCCTCTTTTCCCTTCCCGCATGACTTATTCCATCAGCACCACATTTTTCAGTACTTATCATCGTTATACCACTAAATTTCTCTTCTATATAACTACCAACATTTTATTCCATTATACATTTCCATCTCCACTTAAAGTAAGATCTCTTACAGAAATTATATATCTTTTTAGTATTCGATTTCTAAATTTACCAACAATTTATCAACACTATGCTTTTCCCTCCAATGTATCCCGCCAATACCGTATCTCTAAGTAATCACACCTCCGGGCACCTGCAACTCATGGCCTCAGCATCACCTGGCTTTCCGTTTGCATGACAAGTCGCCGCCAGTGTTACGCGTCCCTTTAGCAGTCACCATTAGGCATCAGGTGTGTCAGGATAGCAATAGTGGAAAGAATAAACTCTCTCTCTCTCTCTCTCTCTCTCTCTCTCTACGTGGCACTCCATCCCCACGTCTCTCCGCTGTTCGTCCCCCGTGCGTTGGCTGAAGTGCGCGCCGTGCTCAATGAGGCATACGTGCACTTGCGGGAAATGAATATTGCGTCTCCTCCTCCCCCTTAAGTCTTCACCTCCATTCACGATCGAGTGGAATATGCTTAACACCACCGACCCAAAAACCGGGGAGTAAGTGAGTAGCTGAAAGAAAATGGTAAGGAAAAGGTGTGTGTGTGTGTGTGTGTGTGTGTGTGTGTGTGTGTGTGTGTGTGTGTGTGTGTGTGTGTGTGTGTTTCACCACGGTCGCCTACTGATCACCCAGCCAGTCTTCCCCATTACGGAGCGAGGTCAGAGCTCATAGACCGATCTTCGGGTAAGACTGAGACCACAGCACACTCCACACACTGGGAAAGCGAGGCAACAACCCCTCGAGTTACATCCCGTACCTATTTACTGCTAGGTGAACAGGGTCTACACATTAAGAGGCTTGCCCATTTGCCTCGCCGCTTTCCGGGACTCGAACCCGGACCCTCTCGATTGAGTCGAGCGTGCTAACCACTACACTACCCGGTGTGTGTGTGTGTGTGTGTGTGTGTGTGTGTGTGTGTGTGTGTGTGTGTGTGTGTGTGTGTGTGTGTGTGTGTGTGTGTGTGTGTGTGTGTGTGTGTGTGTGTGTGTGTGTGTGTGTGTGTGTCGAAGGAAGAATATTGAATAAAAAAAATGGGTTACGGAAAACAAGTTCTGAAAAATAGTGTATCTAGTTTACTGTGTTTGAGAGAGAGAGAGAGAGAGAGAGAGAGAGAGAGAGAGAGAGAGAGAGAGAGAGAGAGAGAGAGAATGTGTAGAATACGGAGAGGTGTTCTCGGTGTGGCTGGGCCGGTAATTGTTGTGTATTTGCCTTCTTTCCCTCGACCTCATTAACTAAGCGCGACTCTCCATCAAAGCTAAATGCGCAACAAGATAAACCGGACTGTCCATTATGGCATTACGGCGCTCACACACACACACACACACACACACACACACACACACACACACACACACACACACACACACACACAGGATAGGTTACCAGTTATTTCTGTTCTCATGTTCACTTTTAAAAAACATGTAGAATTTGTTACGTTTATTGTACAATCGTCCTTATAATATACACACACACACACACACACACACACACACACACACACACACACACACCGCGTAGTGTAGTGGTTAGCACGCTCGACTCACAATCGAGAGGGCCCGGTTCGAGTCCCGGCGCGGCGAGGCAAATGGGCAAGCCTCTTAATGTGTGGCCCCTGTTCACCTAGCAGTAAATAGGTACGGGATGTAACTTGACGGGTTGTGGCCTCGCTTTCCCGGTGTGTGGAGTGTGTTGTGGTCTCAGTCCTACCCGAAGATCGGTCTATGAGCTCTGAGCTCGCTTCGTAATGGGGAAGACTGGCTGGTGTGACCAGCAGGTGACCGAGGTGAATTACACACACACACACACACACACACACACACACACACACACACACACACACACACACACACACACACGAACACTCTCTCTCTCTCTCTCTCTCTCTCTCTCTCTCTCTCTCTCTCTCTCTCTCTCTCTCTCTCTCTCTCTTTCTCTCCCTTCAAAAAACGTATCGTAAATGTGGAAAATAAATATAATCTTGCCTTGGCACAATGCATATGCGAAAGAACTGTGTGTGTGTGTGTGTGTGTGTGTGTGTGTGTGTGTGTGTGTGTGTGTGTGTGTGTGTGTGTGTGTGTGTGTGTGTGTGCGTGTGCGTGTGTGTGTCTGTGTGTGTTTCCTTCACAGCAGCAGAGAAAGGCAAGCAGTTTGGCTGGTCCATATACGCTCTTTTGCTGTTTTGATTTGATAAATCAATAAATAAACACAGACACACATGGCCGCTGTATCAACAGTCACGTTCACACACCGCTGAAAAAGATAAACACCCTCAACAATTCCCATGTTTGCCGCCTCTACTCGCCCCTGCCTCCTCTTTTTCCCATTCTTTCTTTCATTTCTTCTTCCGAATTTCTTCTATTTCTCACCTTCAAGTCTTTACTTTATTTTATTTTTCTTATTTCCTCCCCTTTCTTTCCTATTCTTAACACTTCTCTCTATCTAAAATCGTTCTTTCCTACTCACTGCCTTCATTCTCAAACCTCCTTATCTCTCTCCAACATTTTCTCTTGCTATTTTTTTGTTTCCTAATTATCCCCTTTCTTCCTCCATCTCCCTTCCTAGATCATTGTGCTAATATGCCTCTAATTCTTGGTCATTTTCTTGATTTGGTCTTATCGGTCATTTGGCAGGTAAAGGTGAAAAATATAGACATAATACACGGGGGAGCAAAATGTGGTGAATCAAGTGCCAAAATTCCAAGAAATGTGATGGAAACTTGCGAACTCAGCGTGTGTGTGTGTGTGTGTGTGTGTGTGTGTGTGTGTGTGTGTGTGTGTGTGTGTGTGTGTGTGTGTGTGAGAGAGAGAGAGAGAGAGAGAGAGAGAGAGAGAGAGAGAGAGAGAGAGAGAGAGAGAGAGAGAGAGAGAGAGAGAGAGAGAGAGAGAGAGAGAGAGAGAGAGAGAGAGAGAGAGAGAGAGAGAGAGAGAGAGAGAGAGAGAGAGAGAGAGAGAGACAGAGAGAGACAGACAGCGCAGTGGAATTTAGAAAGAGTTGTCACTGAATTTATGAGAGAGAGAGAGAGAGAGAGAGAGAGAGAGAGAGAGAGAGAGAGAGAGAGAGAGAGAGAGAGAGAGAGAGAGAGAGAGAGAGAGAGAGAGAGAGAGAGAGAGAGAGAGAGAGAGAGAGAGAGAGAGAGAGAGAGAGAGAGAGAGAGAATCAGAAAGACACTAGTTTTTTTTATTGCAGCCTAGATTATCGATATTTAATCTCACAGCAACTGCATTCTTTTTAACACCATTGTAAGAGAGAAAAAGAAAGAAAATTAAAGAAAACTGCATCGTCCGTCAGTAACTAAATGTACAAATGGGTACAAGACATGTATATATATTTCCTTCTTACAGCAAGTGGTCTATCCTGACCTCTCCTTGCACTTCTATATATACACACAGGGCAATAACAGCAACCATGAAGACGTAAACACTCACCAAGTGGTTTAAAATTCTGGCTGTCCATCACACCGCCTGTTCCAATGTGTCTGTGTCACGAGAACTAAGTGCAGTATAAGCCAAGAGGTCCATGTCAGGGGGGGTCGTCAAGTTACCGCCATAAACGTAACATCAGGGAGACGATGGTGCTTTGGACTTGCACTCTTCATGTTCTGGGTTCGCCTCCCGCCCTTGTCGATAGCCTGTGTGCTTCATAATGGCCGGAAGTCCATCGTGGTTTTAGAGCAAGTGAAGCACGGGTGATGACAAGCACCTCTACAGGTAACAATGCATATGCAACACCTGTGGCACAACTCAGGTAAGCCATCATTGCAATCGACATCTTAGCAGTGTACTAGACAGGGCGATATGAAACGTGTGTCACGACGCTCAATAAACCTCATACCAAAAAAGAAAACAATAAAAACATAATTTTAAATACCTCACAAAGTACGAAAGGACAGGGCGGGAGGGAGCGTACTTATGAGCCACAGACTGAGACACGTGCCTTACCTCTCCCCCATCCCCAAACCCCCAGCCGCGGGGGGCAAGCGTCACCACCGCGCGCCTAAGAACCACCACACCACCGGCACACCTCTCTTCGTATCGGCAAAATCCTTGAAGGTGACTGTCCCATCCACAAACCTTTACCACCGTCACATTCATCATCACTGCCGCTGCTGCCACCACCACCGCACCCCTAGGTCTCCCCCCTACCCCAGCATCCTCTCCGCTGCAGCCTCCTACTACAACCTTAAAGACCAGGTTCATTCACGGCCCTTCAGCGCGGACCGCCCTTCCTGGAATCTGAGCTACTCTTCTGCTTACAGCCGCTCGGGGAAACTAAAAAAAAGTAAAGAAAAAAACAGAAAGGGCTGCGCTAATCCTAAAAATTTCTCAATCGACCGCGTCACATACAAAAAAAAAAAGAGGGAAAGGAATATTTTGCAATCATTTTTATTAACATGGTATAAATTATGGAAGAGGAGGAGGAGGAGGAGGAGGAGGAGGAGGAGGAGGAGGAGGAGGAGGAGGAGGAGGAGGAGGAGGAAAAAAGCGAGAAGCTCAAGGTAAGTAAAGAAAGAAGTAAAGGAAGAGATGGAGGAGGAGGAGGAGGAGGAGGAGGAGGAGGAGGAGGAAGTGGGAGAGGAAGAGGAGGGCGATAACGACGACGACAACGGCGGCGAAGAAGAGGCGAATGACGTTGCCAAGAAAAGAGAAGATCAAGGAAAAGAAAGAAATGGAGGAAGAGGAGAAAGAGAGTAAGGAAAGTTGCTGTAAGAGTTATTCGGGAGACTTTTCCTTGAGAGGGAAGAGGAGTAATGAGTTACTTCAAGAGAGAGAGAGAGAGAGAGAGAGAGAGAGAGAGAGAGAGAGAGAGAGAGAGAGAGAGAGAGAGATGAGGCGACCTGGGAGCCTTGCCTTTATTTTATTTACTCTTACATTTTTAATCCCCTCCTCTCTCTCTCTCTCTCTCTCTCTCTCTCTCTCTCTCTCTCTCTCTCTGATTTAACGATAACATTATAACGAAATACGTAAAAGGTCAAGATTTTCCAGACATTACGAATTATCTCTAACAAGTTTCAATTCCTGTTTATCGCCAGACATTCCGCGCCGCATTTAACGATAAGACTTAATTTACTGATATATTTCCTTGCTTATCCTTATCTTAAACCACCACGCTATCTATCATTTCCCCGAGCACACTTTCTCTGCATATAACCACCTTCATTTCTGGTCTTTCGGTCCACTCACAATTCTTCAGCACCTGTGCAGTGTAGTCAATCCATACACCCCATGACACTAGTCCTTCAAGCGCTATCTTATTCCCCACTCCAAGCTCTTACCACACGGTCCTCGGTCCCCTCTCGGTCCTTCTAATCGGCCACTCAGCCACCCATGCAGCCCCTTACTCCCGCAGTCCATCCGTCTATTTATTCAGTCATGTAGTCGTCTATTCATCCCTCCCTTGCTAACGACCTGGAACAAGGCAAGAGGAATTCCTAACCGTAATTGGCAGCTTGTAGTCATTAGTCATAGGACGGCATTCATTCATGATCTGCGGAAGGCGAGGCGGAACGGTCTATGGGTAGCAGCGTGTGAGGCGGCTTATCGCCCATAAGGGAGGTTGGTGCATGTGTGTGGTCAGCTGGGCATGAAAGTGTCATGTGATCAACATGCTGAAGGAAGGAATCAAGTATTATGTTCAGGCCAATAGAGTAGAAAAGAATTATTCTGAGATGCGGAGAACAAATACGTGTATTTTAAGAATAGAAAATAACGATGTTTACAATAATGAGGAAGGTGGTCGTACCTTGGAAAAAGGCGAACAACTGAATGAACAATTGCCGAGTAAAAATAAAAGAGGATAAAAAGTTATGGCACAAAGACAGCTTAGCATGGAAAAAGAAAAAGAAAAAAGTTAGCAAAACGAAATGTGAAATAATAAAAAGCAGCTTTATTGGAAAAATGCAATTTGTTGGTAAAAATGTCGGTAGAAATGGTGACGCGAGTTAACTTTTTCCGGGTAAAGAAAACAAGCATAAACAAACAAAATAGATAAATAAAATAAAAGACCAAAACATGAAAAATCTGACAGTGGTAAGTCCATCGCTAACACTTCAGCAACAATTTACGCAAAGGGAAGAGATATCTAATGATAAAAGAAATCATTCATGAATTTAAAAAAGCAGGACAATAAGAACGGACAGTATAAGCCAACAAGCAATAAATATGCAGAAAGAAGACGTGAAAAGGAAATAATTCAAATATTACAATTGAACAAAAAATAGACAGAGAAGAGAGAGAGAGAGAGAGAGAGAGAGAGAGAGAGAGAGAGAGAGAGAGAGAGAGAGAGAGAGAGAGAGAGAGAGAGAGAGAGAGAGAGAGAGAGAGAGAGAGAGAGAGAGTGGAAATATTACTACTCAGAATTATAAAAGAAAAACCAGAACACTTAAAAGGAGAGAAAGATGACGGTGACCTAAAGTAGAACATTTCCTCTGAACTATCAAAAGTGTAGGATAACAGAAATAAAAATTGATGGAGATGATAATAATAACAACAACAACAACAACAACAACAACAATAATAATAATAATAATAATAATAATAATAATAATAATAATAATAATAATATCAAATTAATCAAATAATGCATAAAAAATACTAAAAAAAAGTCAGCATAAAAAGGAACAATAGAGCGAAAAAATAAAAAAAAGACATCAAAAAGAACCAGAGAAAGGAGGACCAGGGAGTCAAGATAACTGGGCGGAGCGGAAGTAATATGGAAGGGTGAGAGTTGAAACGACGATAAGCTGAACTTTGAATAGTCATCCCCGACGGTCATTCTCCTCCTCCTCCTCCTCCTCCTTCTCTTGCTCTTCTTCCTCTTCCTCCACCACAACTGCCACTTCCACGCCCATCCCCACCACCATCACCACAAGTCTCCCCCTCCAGCAGAAGACGCGTCCACCACCTGTACATCTCTCTCTCTCTCTCTCTCTCTCTCTCTCTCTCTCTAAGACACATCACAGGAAAGCAGTAAAGGAAAGAAGAGCATCACGGGATAAAAAGACCAGGTGGAGGGAAGTTAAGTTACCTGAAGGAAAGATAAAGAAATGAAGATCCAATAAAAAGAAAAAGAAAAAAAATATGCGACAGGTAATATTAACACCTGACGAACCTAACAAGGAGTCCCCAGGTGAATATAACGCCTGATACGTGGGTAACTAGAGGTGGTTAGTAGTCAGACCAGGTGGCAGTGCGTGGGTGGATCAGGATGAAGCAACGGAAGTCAATGGTTGTATACTTTCTCTAAGCATGGTGTGGAGATGTGATGTGTGTGTGTGTGTGTGTGTGTGTGTGTGTGTGTGTGTGTGTGTGTGTGTGTGTGTGTGTGTGTGTGTGTGTGTGTGTGTGTTTGCTGCAATAGAGTAAGTAACCTTCCTGACTTTCTACACGACCTGGTACCACCACCACCACCACCGGATTATGAGACGCTCCGGAAAGCGATCGATGACTACTAGTATCTGATCCCCTTCGAACGCCTCTCCACCTAGCCGCGCTTCTCAACACCAGACACGCACGCCGCATACACACACACACACACACACACACACACACACACACACACACACACACACACACACACACACACACACACACACACACACACGAGACAAGAAAAGTACAATAAGTAATCACACAACAGTACATATATACCTGGCATCTAATCTCTCTCTCTCTCTCTCTCTCTCTCTCTCCTGTGGTATTCATATCTAATGCACACTTTACATCTCATTTGCGTACACAAAAAAAAAATAATAATAATAATCTACCTTATCCGTCTATTTCTTTGCCTGAGGGAAGGAGGGAAGGAGGAAAAAATAGTTGAGGGAAGCCGGCAGGGATTAAAGAAGAGGTAAGAGCTGACTTTCTTCAAGTTTGAGTTTCGATGTTTTAAATTTCTTACGGCAGTGTTCTCGGTTTCCAGGTCCGGGTCTCGCTCCGTGTCCTCCTCCCCGTCCAACAGGAGAAATTCGCTAATAACTTTATCAGGCGGTCGCTCCATCTTTGTATGCATATGCCCTATGAATTCTTACAGGAAAACCTCTCTCTCTCTCTCTCTCTCTCTCTCTCTCTCTCTCTCTCTCTCTCTCTCTCTCTCTCTCAATAATTTTGTAAACACAAGATTTGCAATTCATTTACATTTATTTGCGTACATATGAGAGAGAGAGAGAGAGAGAGAGAGAGAGAGAGAGAGAGAGAGAGAGAGAGAGAGAGAGAGAGAGAGAGAGAGAGAGAGAGAGAGAGAGAGAGAGAGAGAGAGAGAGAGAGAGACCTGGATAGTTTTACGTACTTAGGGCCGCTATGCCACGTATCAGGGCACGCTAAACACAATATTACAGCGAAGTGTTTTGTAAGCCTGTTCCTTCAATGAGCGTGCCTGTGCCGAACCCACGACAATGGTGTGTATGTATGACATGGACAACATTAATGCACATGGCCATCTGTTGCGATTTACTGATTAAGGTGGAAATGAGAGTTATTGTTATTATGCACCTAACCTCGCCACCAAGCTTCCCATTCACAGCGTATCTATACACAGATAAGGAATAACCGACACCAATATATTAAGGCATCCAGCTACCGAGCAAAGGCTGCCTGTGTTGGTATTTTGATAAGGGAAAGCATTATACCTCAGGAACACAAGACACTAATACCATTTCTAGTGATCCTTGGGGCTTATATGCTTACGTGTCCAGTCACCTACCTCTCCGCCCTCTTTCTTCCCCCCATTCCCCCATCTCCAGGCCCCTTCACCTACTCCATCCTCGGCCCTTCACTCCTCCCCTCCCACTCCCCATCATCCGTACCTAACCTCACCCCAGAAAGGAGAGCTTTCACAAGAACCTGAAGGAGATTGTCACCTCACCTTGTGTCGAGCAACGGCCGTCGGTGACTCATGTACGGACTGTTCCTTCTGCAAAGTAACAAAGAGTTCTGGATTTAGTGGAGGTGATGTGTATACCAACGCCTTTATATTGTGATTATATTGTTGCCTACAGATGGGGACTTCATTAGACTGGTTTTCCCACTACATTACATTAGTTGTAAGGGAGGAGAAAAGGTTTATCAGTAGTAGTAGTAGTAGTAGTAGTAGTAGTAGTAGTAGTAGTAGTAGTAGTAGTAGTAGTAGTAGAAGTTTGTAGCTGTTGTTTTTATATAGTAGTAGTAGTAGTAGTAGTAGTAGTAGTAGTAGTAGTAGTAGTAGTAGTAGTAGTAGCAGTAGCAGCAGTAGTAGCAGCAGTAGTAGTAGTAATTGTTGTTGTTGTTGTTGTTGTTGTTGTTGTTGTTGTTGTTGTTGTTGTTGTTGTTGATGATGATGATGATGATGATGATGATGATGATGACGACGATGATGATGATGATGATGATGATGATGATGATGATGATGATGATAATAATAATGTTAATGATGTTGTTGTTGTTGTTGTTGTTGTTCTTGTTGTCAAACTAGTAGTGAAAGTATTAGTAGCTAAAGTAATAATCATAAAAACAAAGCCGACGGAGCACTGATGCAATAAAAAATATATTACACAAGAAAGAAAGAGGAGAAGGTGGAGGAAGACCATGACACTGCACCCAAAAAACCGGGGCAGGTGTTTAAGGTGTTTAGCATTACGAACACACGGACAGAAGGCAGGAAGAATGGAGGAGTATCCCTAAGGAGGAGGAGGAGGAGGAGGAGGAGGAGGAGGAGGAGGAGGAGGAGGAGGAGGAGGAGGAGGAAGGGCAAGACACGCGGGTCAGTCATGGTCCGCAACAGCAGCAGCAGCACCACTCCACCACTCACAGGACGTGCTTGCAAACTGGTTTCTTTTTGCAAGATAGCAGAAAATGTATATATGCGACGGGGAAAAAAGAGAGAGAAAAAAAAGAGTAGCAATCGCGCCAACTGAAACCACGAAGAGGGGGAGAGGGAAGACCAGCGGGGGAGAAAGTATTGCAATTATGGGACGTAATGGTGCATGTGTGGAGGTGTAGTGGTCTGAGGTCTGCCGAGTGCTTGCTACCCCTTAACGACACCAGACAGTACGGAAGGCAAGCCGCCACCGACTCTCCTTAAGGTGTTGCATTAGAAAGCACTACTGGGGTTGATTGCTATCGTCGCTACGGGAGGAGTATTGTCGGGGAGAAAAGAAAAATGAAGCAAAGATAGGGAAGAGAAGGATAGGGAGAGATGGCTGGGATGGGTGGATGGGAATGTGTGGAAGAGGAGTGGGTAGGAGTAGAGGGAGGACAAGGGAGCCGAGGAAAGATTAGAGAGAGAGAGAGAGAGAGAGAGAGAGAGAGAGAGAGAGAGAGAGAGAGAGAGAGAGAGAGAGAATGGGGGTCGAAGTGGGAGTAGGGGGTTATCATAAGGACGGAGGGAGGAAGGAGGTAAGGGCAGTCGTCACGCAGGGAAGCTCCGAACCCGTTTACTTCAATTCCACAAAAAAATGTGTGTGCACTGGGAGCAGCGGCCCACAATGTGCTTGGTGGGGGCGTTCAGATGCTCGGAAACGTTCTTCCAGACGCGGGAGAGGGACAGGGAGGTAGAAAAGGATGTCTCCTGATGGGTGTTCGGGGGCATGATGGCTGTGTGTGGTGGAGGAGTGTAAAGGAAGGGGAGGGGGGATAAGAGAGAGAGAGAGAGAGAGAGAGAGAGAGAGAGAGAGAGAGAGAGAGAGAGAGAGAGAGAGAGATGGTGGAGGGGAGGGGAGGGAGGTAGAGTTAGTATAAGGTAAATTTCCCCAACCGACATTGCCTCTGCAGTTGCGTTAGCCTTGAGAGAGCAGTAGAGTTGCCAGCTAGTCTGCAAGCACTATTTATCTCTCCTACAAGGTTTAGTACTAATATTCTTTTTTTCGTCTGGTGTGTGGGCGTGGCAGGGCGGCAACTCGGTAAATGTGGCGTCTTCCTGCCGCCCACCTACACCCTACATATCCACTCATTTTTCCCCGTAAGTCGATCTTGGCACTAATTTTTATTATCCCTAGCGCGAACGATTGCCAACTTGCACGAAATTTCTTGCGTAACAACGTATTAATGGGGGAGTGCTTGCATTTCCCGGCGCAGGGAGGAGTGTCTACCTATATGCATTTTTCAGAGGTTGCATGTCTGCTTGATAATGCATGGGGCTCAGTATGGCGTGCTGGCCGGGGGTGGGTGGGCGTGCTTGTGTGAGGGTACGGGCGTGGCGGCGGGCCTCCCGTGACCCCGCTCTCCCTCAGCCGTCTCTCCTCCTCCCCTCACAACCCCTACCCTCCTCCCACAATCCCCTCCTCTCCTCTCTTCTCTCCTCTCCTCTCCTTTCCTCTCCTCCTCCGCCTCCTACTCCTCTCGGCTGCCACCACTCGCCCATACCACGTTGAGTTACGCAAACATGGCTCATGTTATTCTTTTATTCTGCATTATTCCTGGGAATCACTCGCCTATCTTGCCGTAAGTGTCTTCGAGCAGGGCCTCCACAGGACGATGCCCGCAGCCAGCTCGGTGCCTTAGCCTCTCCATACTTCCCTTCGCTGCACGAATTGATTTACTTGGGCTCCCTGCCTTTGCTTTCTCTTTAACGAGGTTGAGAGACGCGCCAGGGTCAGGGTTGCAAGAGACCGCAGAGTTATTTATTTCCAATTTTATTGATCAAGCTTCTTCACGGAGCAAATATCTGCCGCCCTACAGGCAAGCTTTCCTTTGTCTTGACGTGTCATGCGTATCGGCTGCTGGTCGTGCAGAAAACACTGAACCACACTTTCGCACTTGACGGAAGGGATGGATTTTCTATTTTAGCAACACAGCTATTGGAATATACTGTGGAAGGGTGAATATCGATCCATAAAATAACGTCACCTGAAGAGGTAATGAAGGGACGCCTGGTATGTACACTTGTACAGGTGTGTGTTGTCTTCGCGGACGCTAATGCAGGGCCACCTGCGTCGCGCGGCGTGGACGCCCAGCGGGTCGCGAGGAAACTTTACGAGTCACGCTAGATTGGCCGAATAGGTTACTTTGTGTTGCAGGCAAGTCTTCATCATTCATACAACGGCAAAATTTAGCAACACCAAGGAATTTTAACTAAACAACCAGCAAGATCCTTAGGCTGGCAAGGTGACCCCAGTGTAGCCCTGCTAAAGGCCCAGAGCCACTCGTGGCGAGGAGCAGCAGGAGTCTCCATAATGATGTGGTACAACGACATATTCCTCTAAAAATAGTGAGGCATACTTCGTTTATAAGCCTTCAATTCAATGACGCTCGTTAGTGTAAAATGTCCCAATTCATAATTTCTTGTGGGAAACGTGCAGTGCATCTTGATCTTTTGTATAGAAAAATGAAGTAAAAAGGCGGCAAGGTTTACATGAGGTCCCTATTTGAACATAAGGCTATATTACCTGATAAGCCCATGACGCACTTATCTCCAGCACGTAACCTTTATATCAGTGATAAGACGTATCTCGCCTATAAACCCGTAAGTGAAGCCAAGTACTCTGGAGACCGGTTGACTTACCTTCAGCAAGCAAAAAAAGAAAAAAATCAAGAGGGTTAGCAAGATCCCCCATTAACCGGTCTAGGTACTCGCCTGGAGAAACCCTCTTCCCCTACTCCACAGCTCGGCTCTGCTTGCCCCTACCTGGTGCAGGCTATGTGCTCAACCTGTCTCCTTTTTCTTTTCTTCTTTTTTTCCCCCCTCTTCTCTTCATCCCTCTCTCCTCTTCCTCTTTCTCTCTTTACACACACATCCTCTACACACATCCATTTCAGGATTTGAGAAAAGCAACGTCCTGCAGCGGGTCGTGGGAGCCAAGCAAGGAAGACACTGGCTGCGCCCCAGCTGCCAGGGACCAGCGTGTGAGCCGCGCAAAGGACAGGTAGCTTCGTGAAAACTCTTGGAATGCAGTCAGCAGATCAGATGATGTTGATGATTATAATATAATAATGATGATGATGATGATGATGAACACATCACAACACGCATGACTATATCTTCTCAAAGCAAACAAGCAATAGCAATAACACCAAGGCTGAGCCATCAAGTGCTGAGAAGGGGAACAAAAACATATGGGAAGCAATATAAAATCGCAGTAAAGTTTGGTGAATCGCAGAGGCGTCCAACAGCGTCCCCGGGACAACACGCGCCCTGGCAGGTTGAGGCGGCAACACCCATCGCCCACCGCAACACTCCGCGGGCGGCGAGACCATAAAATTCGAGACGAAAACAAAACGCAGACATCGAGGAGCCCGCCGTCTCCAGCAACGCGATAGCAGGCTGAAAAGGTCACACTCGCCCGAGGACGACGTGCCAGTATATATCCACCTCACCTTGAGCTGACCCGTACATTCACCTCTACGTAAGGAGCGGCGGCTACGAACGCGCGCGGCCCACGGCGTAAAGACAACCTACAACAGGTCTGATGTTGACTTAATCCTTCAAACATCCCAGGCGCCGAGTAGGAGAAGCCGCATTTGTGCCGGGATGACCTAAACCTGACCTCGACCTCGTGCTACAAAAACATACATGCATGATCGACAGGTCAATAGGATGTTAAGCCAATCCGAGCTTCAGCAGGGACCCTGAGCTGTCACAACTCTCTCCAGTCATTATGAGAGATTACTTCCAATCATCCGTGAAGAAAAAACTTGACTGTACATAATAAGGTGACAAAGAATTATAATGATAGAGAAAGTAACATCAAGGCAACAGCGAAAAGAGAACAGAAGACGTAAGTACACTGGTAGTGATTAATATAGTGTAGGTTAGTAGTAGTAGTAGTAGTAGTAGTAGTAGTAGTAGTAGTAGTAGTAGTAGTAGTAGTAGTAGTAGTAGTAGTAGTAGTAGTAGTAGTAGTAGTAGTAGTAATAATAATAATAATAATAATAATAATAATAATAATAATAATAATAATATAATAATAATAATAATAATAATAATAATAATAATAATAATAATAATAATAATACCAGATGAAAAAATAAATGAAAGACAAAATGACCTACAATGTATTAACGAAAAAAGCTCAAAACAGCCAGAGGGGAAATTAGGAAAAGAGAAAATGCATAAAAAATGCTACACAAGAACAGATTGAAAACCGCAATAAGAAAGAAATGACACAGGAAAGCAGATAAATTTATGCGCATAAGAACACGCGTAGCACAAAAACGCTGGGCCATTCTGTAGGAAGCAAGTAGAAGACAAAACAAAAAAAAAAAAAATGGATACAAAAGCACACTAGTTGGTGGCGGCAGTGACGGCGGTGCAGCGGCGGCGGGCAAGACATTGTTAGTGAAGATACTGTTTGTTCAGGAGACGCCGTGGCCTTCTGCTTGCCCTTGCCTCCTCCTCCTCCTCCCTTTCCTTCCTCTCCATCTACCTTCCTTCCCAGAACCCCCCACCCCCCGTTAGACCCGCCCTCACCTGTCTTCCTCCATCTCATTCTCCCTCCCCTCTCCTTCAATACGATAACACACACTCTCCTTCGTCCCTCTCTCTCCCTCTTCCCTGTCCGTCACCAGTTTCCTAGAAATACTCGGTGAACTTCTGTGCACTGACGATGAACGATGGCTTCATAAAATTCAAAACACGTAATTTTCTGTGTTTCCCTTGCATATATACAAATATTTTATTCTTAAGTGCTAAAAACGCTTTATGGATATTTTTGGATATTAAAATACTAAATATTACAGTCAGTGATGAAATTATGACGCGTGTGTGTGCGTGAGTGTGTATGATTATATATATATATATATATATATATATATATATATATATATATATATATATATATATATATATATATATATATATATATGTGTGTGTGTGTGTGTGTGTGTGTGTGTGTGTGTGTGTATATATATATATATATATATATATATATATATATATATATATATATATATATATATATATATATATATTTCTGCAAGTGAAAAGAATAGTGATAAAGTGTCTGTTATCCTATGTATAGGCAGACATCGGTGCTCGTGACAGCGATTCCAAAGGCAGCATCTAATGGAAGACACGACCCACGCTCCCCAGCATACTCAGCAACAAGACTCTGCAATTCCTGCCTATATTTGCAACCCAGAGACGCTGAATGATAAATGGCAAACACGCCCACCTACTTTCCCCTGCCAAGCAAGCTTCCCCGTACCCTGCCCCCGACAGTCAGCCAGCCTGCCAGCAAGTCAACCAGCCAGCTAGTCAACCAGCCAGATAGCCAGACCCAGCCAGTCAGCCTGTCAGCCAGCCAACCAGCCAGCCAGCAAGTCAGCCAACCTCCCCCTATCCCCCTACCTCCCTCTTCCTCAGATAGCCTCATAGACACCGTAAAAAACCCAAGCACCCCTCCCACTCCCAGTGTGGATAATGGAGAGTCTGGCCTTGAGTTGCCTCCCTACACTGACACCCGCCTGAAGGACTGGCTGGCGGGGCGCGATGCAGGAGCAAAGTAGTAGAAGCTGTTTGCAGGAGGAGGAGGAGGAGGAGGAGGAGGAGGAGGAGGAGGAGGAGGAGGAGGAGGATTACAAATTATAGGACGAAGAGAACAGGTGCGAGTCACCAGTGAAGGCTCTACAGGCAATCATGTATACAAGGCAAGCACTCAAGAAGCAGATCTCTAGATGTGGGGTACGAAATGGCTGCTTTAAGACGATGAGAGAGAGAGAGAGAGAGAGAGAGAGAGAGAGAGAGAGAGAGAGAGAGAGAGAGAGAGAGAGAGGATGGGACAAAGCTATACAACCAAGTATTACTAGAATCCAACCAAGCGACAAACGACACACACACACACACACACACACACACACACACACACACACACACACACACACACACACACACACACACACACACACACACACACGACCATGTATAATCGCCAATGAAACACAACACAACACAACACAACACAACACAACACACACACACACACACACACACACACACACACACACACACACACACACACACACACACATAAACCTCAATACCTAACCACATCTCGGCCAACTCGCGCAAAGCTTGATAAATAAATTGCACACCATGACAAGACCAACACTTTCCTGGCGACAGAAAGAAATCAAAGATGGAAGAACCTCTTAGCTTAGGAGAGCAGGAGGAGGAGGAGGTAGAGGAGGTAGTGGTAGTAGTGGTGGTGGTGGTGGTAAGGTGAGACAAGGGGTAAACAAAGAACTAAGCCGGAGTCGTGGGCAAGCAACACGTGATGGGGGTTGTAAGTGACATTTCGCTCCTCCACCTCCTTATCCCCTCCCGTCGTTGGCGGCAATGGAGGGGTAAGGAGAATACCGAGGAAGGGAAGAAGGGGGAGCTAGAGAGCGGGAGATAGGAAAGGAGAGAGGCAGGGGGAGATATTAATGGATGCGACGAGAGAGAGAGAGAGAGAGAGAGAGAGAGAGAGAGAGAGAGAGAGAGAGAGAGAGAGAGAGAGAGAGAGAGAGAGAGAGAGAGAGAGAGAGAGAGTGTGTGTGTGTGTGTGTGTGTGATATATATATATATATATATATATATATATATATATATATATATATATATATATAGAGAGAGAGAGAGAGAGAGAGAGAGAGAGAGAGAGAGAGAGAGAGAGAGAGAGAGAGAGAGAGAGAGGAGAGAGAGAGAGAGGAGAGAGAGAGAGAGAGAGAGAGAGAGAGAGAGAGAGAGAGAGAGAGAGAGAGAGAGAGAGAGAGAGAGAGAGAGAGAGAGTGTGTGTGTGTGTGTGAGAGAGAGAGAGAGAGAGAGAGAGAGAGAGAGAGAGAGAGAGAGAGAGAGAGAGAGAGAGAGAGAGAGAGAGAGAGAGAGAGAGAGAGAGAGAGAGAGAGCAAGGTGGTGGTTACGAAGCATGACCATCTTTGCCTAAGGAGAACGAAAGCCATCAATTTATCAGTAAGCATGATATCTGAAGAATAATGAGAGGTGGCCATGGAGACGACACGACTGGCATTGACGGGGGTGGCGACGATGGCGAGGAGGAGGAGGAGGAGGAGGAGGAGGAGTAGGAGGAGTTTAAGGAGGAGGAGGTACTGAAGGTAGTAGAGCGAAAAGCAGTGAAGCGAAAATGTAATGTGGAGGGTTCACCGTCACAGAGCCCAGGATGAAATGCGATGGAAAACTGGCAATGCACCGCGGACTCTTCTAAACGGAGGTGACGGATGGCGCAGACGACACTGAGGCGCCCTTGGCACGTAGCGTCACACCACCATCACTGCCATCTTCACAAGAAAAAACTGCGTGAAACCATCAGCGTGACAGTAATGGTGACGATGCGAGAGTAAGGGTGTGACAAGAACGTTGTTAGTATGAACCTTTCTTCCCCTACATCCTGGATCTCCTGCCTCATCCACCTGTCTCCCCGTCCCGCCCCGCCCCGAAACGCTCACTCTTGCGAGACTGAGAGGATTGATGATATGACGAGAGGATTATGAAGCCGATGATGTGACAAGAGGATAATGAACTTGATAATAACAATTGCATGGACACAAAAACGAACAATTATGTGTAATGCGTAGTAAAAACTCAATCAATAACATAACTACTGCAAATTCCAAAATGTTGGCTAGTAATAATAATAATAAGAAAGCTGATGATGATAATGGTGATGGTGATAACGATGATGATGAAGATATTAATAATAATAATAATAATAATAATAATAATAATAATAATAATAATAATAATAATAATAAAGCAATTCAATGACGACTAGGCAGGAACAAATAACAAAACAAAGCACAAAAAATAATTCGGTAATAACAAGGCACAATAATAAACCTCAAACACAATTAGTGGAGGAAATGAAGCTTCCCTTCCCCGCCTGTTTCCCCCAGCACTGCCTCGCCAATACAAGACCCACACAGCCACCTGCTCCTCCTATTGGGTATCTACCCCTTTTTATATTCCAAACAGTCAGCCATCTCACGCTGGGATGTAAGGTAGGGAGGAGGAGAAAGAGGAGGAGGAGGAAGAGGAGGAAGAGGAAGAGGAAGAGGAAGAGGAAGAGGAAGAGGAAGAGTAGGAGGAGGAGGAGGAGGAGGAGGATTAAGATGACGACGGCAACTACTACTACTACTACTACTACTACTACTACTACTACTACTACTACTACTATTGCTAACGAACCTGATACAAGAAGTACTAGATGGAAGACATGTGAAAGATGATGAACACTAGAAGGACGTAAGAAGAGAAGAAACACAAGCGCAGGAGGAGGAGGAGGAGGAGGAGGAGGAGGAGGAGGAGGAGGAGGAGGAGGAGGAGGAGGAGGAGGAGGAGGAGGAAGTAGGGAAGTAGGAAGGTAGGGAGGTAGAGGGATGGAGGGAAGGGTGCAGAGTAATGGAGAAGAGGAGGCATCTGGTTAGTATTACCATCTGAGAAGTCTGTAGTGCATTGCCTCTCAGGCGAGCAGGCGAGCGGGCAATCGAGACTTCATCATGAGCTTATTTTGAAGACTTGAGATGAAAGATTTATTGAGACATACCAAAAAAGATTCACTTAAATGAGTATATATGAAAAATTCTTACCCTCTCTCTCTCTCTCTCTCTCTCTCTCTCTCTCTCTCTCTCTCTCTCTCTCTCTCTCTGTCTGGGTATATAATGATATATAATACGCACGCTTTCTCAGCTTCATTACGAGTACATGTTCAGTGGCATTACAAACACTCCGATTCATTACGGGATTCATTTGCTGCTCACTTTCGCTCGTTTAAGGTCTCGCTTTAAGCCTCAGTGGTTCTACTCAGGTGGTCGTTTCGCTGTGTTTTGTCAGTGCCGGGCGAGGACTCACTCCCCCTCCACACACACACACACACACACACTCTCTCTGTCCGAGCACTTCTCTCCTCCCGACTCCACCCACACTCCCTTCTCTCCCCCTCTGCCCCTCCCATCCACTCCTGCATCGCGGTTCACCGTGTGGCTTTTTCACTGGCCAGTTTCCTTGTTATTTTTACTTATTTTTCTTGTTTCTTTACGGTTATTTTATTCGGCGGTGAGAGTCACGGAAGCATGAATGTATATCAAACCTTTTGCCTACAACTCAACTTGGATAAACACTAACCATGGGAATTAATATTTCTATATAATTATGTGAAAACATTAATTGCTATAATATGGCTTGGCGTCAGCCTTGAGTCGGACGAGCATGCGCACATAGAAATGGTGTGATGAGCCTGGCAGAGGCGGTATCCAAGGGTTCTGCTGTTGGGAAAATTTTGCTGTGTACATAAGGACAACAGTTATGCAACAACATGCTTCATTAGTCTTAATTAATTCAATTCTCGTGGATGTTAAAACCTTGCCCTTTGCGGCGTCAGTGCGGCGTCACGTGGCCAACCACGGCTCACATTCAACACGCTCTAATTAACCAACTCCCGACTTTTCTGAAACAGCATTAGAAGGGCACGGCTTTGTCAATCACTGCAAAAAAAAAATAATGACATTAAGTGAAATTAGTCATTCAAAACAGAGGACCTCATCGATGTACGAAAAAAATAAATAAATTGTCCATTTAATTATTCCCGTTGCCGGGAGAGTATGTAATAATCTGTGAACTCTGGGAGATGACCCGTGGCTTGCCTTCAGAGTGCTGGATCACATGTTCCGTCAACAGAGGCAGCCACACCTACCCGGGGCGGCAAACAGTGTTATGTTGCAAAAATATCAAATATTGTGTGCTGTGCTGAGCTGACCTGAAAGCAGTATGTGGGGGATGCATGGGTAGAAGGAAATGGAGGGCCACCACAAGCACCTTGACCTCTGACACTCGTGTGAGGTCAAGGGTCATCCTAGTCTCCACATACAGGGCGTCACCCAACACTGGACAAGCTGTGACATTCAGAAACAAGAGGATGCGCCGCGTTGCTCCCATCTGTCCGGTGGCGAACATCTAAGCTGCCAGTGTTGCACACGTACTTGGATTTCTAAAGCAATGGTGAAAAAAACCTGTGACAGGTTAATGCCTAGATAATGGTAAAAGATTCGAGTAAGTACTGGTCGGTCGTGTTGCTGTCGCTAAGGGGCGGGGATCTCGCTCGTAATTGAAATTATGCAAAATCCTTACTAAATATTAATTGGCGGCGGTGGCTGCGTCGGCGGTGGTGGCAGCGGTGGTGGTGATAGTGACGCCGTCGACGATAGAGGGCGTGGATTTAAAGGTAGAGATAGTAGAGGCATGCGTAGAGTGGAACGCGTGTGCCATGACCGGTGACGCAGCGTGGTACTGCACAACGTTTTCAAGAGCCTCTCTTATGAGATGGTGCCTTGCAGGTCTCTAAGTTCTCCTTCCAAGTACATTCCTACACCATCCATCACCTATACTCATTCACGCGAGCACACACACATCTCTCTCTCTCTCTCTCTCTCTCTCTCTCTCTCTCTCTCTCTCTCTCTCTCCATATGAATGATTTTTTTTGTTCCGTCAGAACAGTGATCCAAAACACGAAGTCTGTCATCTTCCATCTTTAATCGTTCATCAGATAGTTAATTCTGAAGCGTCACTAAACAATTGTGCTGCATCTTCAAACAATAAAATTGTAGACTTCCAAGTAGGCGTAGGTAAGTGACAATGATTATCCAGTAGGCCATTAAATGTTCATACCGGAGTGGCAGCCAGTGATATAGGCACAACCTACCGTAATGACTTCGCGGAGGAGCGGTAGCAACATTATTCCAGTGATCTCCGGCATAATCAAGTGTAAGGGGATGATAAACTCCCGGCAGTGAATAACAGGTCTCACTGTTCATCAGGAGCGCACTGCAGCCTACCATGTACTGATCACAGGGTTAATTAGCTTATGCACGTACGCTTGCAAAATTAAATCCGTGAAACTGAATAACATTACAGGAAATAAATGTCGATGAAGAGCACGGCGGCGACGGATGGCGAGTCCCAGCGGCGAAAATAATCCCCAAGCACAAAAGAGGTTCAGCCAGCTAATGACAGACCCTTTTTCCTTTACTTTCTTTTTTTTTTTTTGGACCACGCGGAGCGTTTTTGTGGCTTGCTGTGAGTCCAGGACCATCGTGTTATGAAAAACAGCAACCGAGTCTTTTGTGCACTGGCTTCCGTCACGGGCCTTGTTTTCCCTAGGGACGGAAAGGCAGCCTGTTGGGGGGGAAGGGAAGGGAGGGTCACTTGGCGTCACTTGACCGTCACGCTCGCCTCAAAAATGGTCACCGAGTGTCTTCATAACAACGGCAGAATACGAGAACACAAAAGACGGCAATCAGAATGAGCTTGTTTTTCCTCTTGCGTAAATTTTTTAAAGGAATTCCAGTATCTTGAAGGACAACCTGATGAGAAGATAACCTGAGAACAAACTGGAAAGGAAAGGGGAAAAAGGCCATGACAAGTGATTTGAGTGAAAACATACAGAGGAAACACGCTTTTCGAACGAAACACACACACACACACACACACACACACACACACACACACACACACACACACACAGGTCTGTAAATTACTTTAAAACAAATTATAAAACACCTGGTCAATAATTAATCTCAGTCACGCAAAGACAATCCAGCTGTCAAACACTAAGAGAAAGCCACGTCCTTCACCCTTCCTGGTGATGCTGGCAGCCTTCACCGCTGCCAGCATCACCAGCACCACTGCAACCAGCACCACTAAGAGAGGCTCAGCCCCAACGACAGTGGTACCCAAAAGAAGCACAAATTAACGTGTAGCACCGCATAGATAACAGGCGGTTCATGTCAGACTAGTGTATATAAAAATCCAGTTGTTGTGGATGACCACAGAAGGTAGAAGGGCGAGAAGCGATGGTTTCTGGACAATGCAGGTCAGCCTGGCGGCCGCCTAGTTAACCGAGTCCTAAATTGCATGCGAATCTTGGTTTTAGTGGTCGTAGAGAAGAAAGGGCGTCTCATTGTTCTGTCGCGGTTACGGCTCTACTGATTGGTATTAATGCTTGTGAAGGGCGGCGCGAGGAGGCTGCCTCACGCGACCAGGACCTCCCCGTGCAGCCGGTGACGGCGCCGCCAGTCGCGGCGACCTTACGGCTGAAAGGTTAAGTTGTATGATTTTAATGGCTGGACAAAAGGTTGAGAAATGAAGCCGACATTAGGACGCCAGAGTAAACAAGATAAGGTCCAGGATTAATTGGAGGTGGAAGGGAAAAAATGCCCTGCCCTGCATGATAACGCCCAGGAACTAATTGCCCCCGCAGTGTTTGTTCCCCGGCATTAGAAGCCTCGACAATGAGAGGCCAAATATTCATCACCACAATACTAGCGTCCGTCAACACAGCGTGGAGTGGGTGCGTCTTCTTCCAGCCTGTCTGACCCTCACTTGCGATACAGCGGTTCAGATGTCCGGCGAGGCCTGTTGTTGTTATGGGCTCGGGTTCGTACTGCACTACGTACTGCGCAACCGATAACCTGCTACACCAAGAGCCGGGAACAGTCATGGTGAAGCAGGGCCGACGGCTTGCGGAACTCGTGCGTGGACCTGACGATGAGAGGCGAAGGCTGCGGGAAAACTCGCGAGACATATTGATTTTACAATGAAAAAGTTCTCTATCAATTTGTTTCTTTCACTGACGGAATTCTACACTACAAAACATGTTTCTCTGAACAATATAAATGCAAACGTTTTCTGTTGAACGAATATCTGTAATCTGAAACACTGAACCGAATACATGCTACAACAGGAAGAAATAGAAAAAAAAAGTGTTCTACGAGGTTTAGTATTTGAGAGGAAAACAAATACGGAGCAAGGTGACATAGTTAAGCAACCTTTGCATGGGCACAAAGAAAGTTAAAATAAAAAAAAAAAGCAAAAGGGTATCTCCTCTCTACTGCAACTTCGAGCTTTTATGAATTCTGCGGAGAATAATGTGGGGGAATTTACTTTTTCCATTACCCACTTTTTTTTTTATTTACACCACTTGATGCATAACAGGACGCAGACCTGGATTACACCATGAATACAAGGAAACACTATTGGTAATTTGTAGCAGTCTCTGTGTCTTTCCATCTTCTGAACAGCGTTTCGACATCATTCCCGAAAACAGAGAAAGGCGAACGAGCCATGGATATCGAAATGGAGAAAATCCTGAGGGCAAGTAAGGCGATAAAAAGGTGAAACCTGAGACACCTTTCACACAACAATGAATTTATAGGCCAAGAAGTATCGACCGAGGTATCCGGGAGTCAGTGGTGCATCTCGTGTAATAATCACGTTCTCGAGACATCAAACTCAGACCAGCTAAATCCATGGACAAAGTTTACCTGTACGAAAAGAAATGTTGTTACTACTGTGTGCATGTGTGTCGGTTGTGGATGTCGTGTGTGTGTGTGTGTGTGTGTGTGTGTGTGTGTGTGTGTGTGTGTGTGTGTGTGTGTGTGTGTGTGTGTGTGTGTGTGTGTGTGTGTGTGTGTGTGTGTGTGTGTGTGTGTGTGTGTGTGTGTGTGTGTGTGTGTGTGTGTTGTCGTTCCTCATTGTAATTTTCAAATGACTGCAACTATCCAACCGTCTTTCTTCTCACGGTGTATATTCATTAATGTCTTTGTTCTTTTCTCTCCTCTAGTTCTTTCCCCATAAAATACGCTAAGCTGCACTCTCTCTCTCTCTCTCTCTCTCTCTCTCTCTCTCTCTCTCTCTCTCTCTCTCTCTCAGCACCGATTCTGTCAGTTAATCATATCGGTACAAAATGACGTCAGTGGAAAACAGTGTATCCAATAATTACTAAATACATGTAACACTAACATACGACTAAATTATATATATATATATATATATATATATATATATATATATATAGAGAGAGAGAGAGAGAGAGAGAGAGAGAGAGAGAGAGAGAGAGAGAGAGAGAGAGAGAGAGAGAGAGAGAGAGAGAGAGAGAGAGAGAGAGAGAGAGAGAGAGAGAGAGAGAGAGAGAGAGAGAGAGAGAGAGAGAGAGAGAGAGAGAGAGAGAGAGAGGAGGAGGAGGAGGAGGAGGAGGAGGAGGAGGAGGAGGAGGAGGAGGAGGAGGAGGAGGAGGAGGAGGAGGAGGAGGAGGAGGAGCAGGAGCAGGAGCAGCAGCAGCAATAATAATAATAATAATAATAATAATAATAATAATAATAATAATAGTAGTAGTAGTAGTAGTAGTAGTAGTAGTAGTAGTAGTAGTAGTAGTAGTAGTAGTAGTAGTAGTAGTAGTAGTAATAATAATAATAATAATAATAATAATAATAATAATAATAATAATAATAATAATAATAATAGCATAGTAGTAGTAGTAGTAGTAGTATATATATATATATATATATATATATATATATATATATATATATATATATATATATATATATATATATATATATATATATATATATATATATATATATATATATATATATATAGAGAGAGAGAGAGAGAGAGAGAGAGAGAGAGAGAGAGAGAGAGAGAGAGAGAGAGAGAGAGAGAGAGAGAGAGAGAGTAGTAAAAACGACAAAAGTATCAATAAGGTCAATAACAACAATTAGCATAGCAATAGTAACACTAATGCACTGATGCCAGTATCATGATGACTGTTGGAATAAGTAAGGAGGAAAGTAACCACCACAAGAGTCCATCGCTCCTCGCCCATCCTCCGTTTTGGACACCGCGGTGTACATTTTACTGTGTTGTTCATTTCCACTCTGCACTCACGCCTCTCTAGCTTTATTCTTGTTTCCCGCAGCCGCCACGTCCCTGCCTCGCTCCCTTCACCTGCCTAACTTGTCTGCTCTTGTGATTTACGCTTTGAGAAAGCAACATGAAATACACTATTATAGTTCAGCCAGTTATTTTGATCAACATTAATACATATTGACAGATACTCAGCAGAACTCCGCCCGTAATTCTGTTGTAATTCAGGTGGTAATGGTGCATTGCTCTTAATATAATAACTGGCGTTGTATTTCTTACGCGTAATATTTTTGTCTCCGTACTACCTGATCTGATTATTATGTAATGCTAATGCCCTGTTTCCTGAGTATGATAAATATTTTCACCCCACTGAAGTATACGTAAGTGCACTGCCATCACCCTGAATTACGAGCGAGTGATTCTGAATGAATGAATGGTCGACAACACGTCACTGATTGACACTCCGCTAGGATAATGCAAGATTCGCAACACTAATAAAATAAAGCACCGTCGTTATCTATTGTGTTCCTAATTCTCTTTTACGCTTAGCTAGCGTTGTGCCACACCACACTCCAGCTATCCTGTATGTCCACAGTGTATTTGCCTCCTTCCCTCCATTATCAACCTCCTCAGTTCCACTTTCCACACAAGCCATTCCATCAATTGAAGATTCAACCAATCACATTCCTAGCTGCTCTCGCTCTTAACACACCTTCCTCATAAGTAACCCCTGTCCTTGTATAACACAGGACTTTACTCCTCATTGCTCTTTACTCACAACTTCACCTCATGGTGCTTCCCCTTTCACTGTAGACTACTCTAGATCCCCTCACCTTATACCCTTTCCACTCAAAAGTTTTTCCCAATATTCCATGGCCTCTTTATCCATCTCCTTCGCCACACCCTCCCGTTCTCGTCCCGGCACCACGAACCGGTTACATCCATTGTCACGCGTCCTCGACGATGTATGAGGCTGCTAAAGAGGCTTACTTAGAAGGACTTACAGGACTTGACGGGAGGATTACTCGGAAAGACGTCTCTAGGAGGATAGGAGAGGTTTACTTAGGAGGACTGTCCATTGGGGAGCTAAGTTGGGAGGGGCAAGTTGAGGCTTTAAAATGGGGGTTGCGAGAAGGAAGCTGGCAAGGGTAGAAGGGGCAAATGTGTCTGTTTTCAAGAGGGGCGATGTCTTTGGGGAAAAGTTTTCTTTAAAAAAATTAAACATCGCAAGGACAGCTCAAGTCGCATGATAGGTATATCTGGTAACTCTGATTCAATATATGAGTGTGTGTGTGTGTGTGTGTGTGTGTGTGTGTGTGTGTGTGTGTGTGTGTGTGTGTGTGTGTGTAATTCACTATTTGATCTGCTGCAGTCTCTGACGAGACAGCCAGACGTTACCCTACGGAACGAGCTCAAAGCTCATTATTTGAGATCTTCGGATAGGCCTGAGACCAGGCACACACCACACACCGGGACAAGGTCACAACTCCTCGATTTACATCCCGTACCTACTCACTGCTAGGTGAACAGGGGCTACACGTGAAAGGAGACACACCCAAATATCTCCACCCGGCCGGAGAATCGAACCCCGGTCCTCTTGCTTGTGAAGCCAGCGCTCTAACCACTGAGCTACCGGGTGTGTGTGTGTGTGTGTGTGTGTGTGTGTGTGTGTGTGTGTGTGTGTGTGTGTGTGTGTGTGTGTGTGTGTGTGTGTGTGTGTAATAAGATAGATGTAAGGAAGACCTTCAGGGCCAGTGATGGAGGGTATAGAGGTAGGTGACGTTACAATTCCTCTTACACTCCACGCCGCCCCATGACGCAACCCACTTAACTGCCAAGGCGACCTTAACACCTTGATCTCATCTATTACTCTACTTCTCTCTGACTTCCCGTGCACCCCTCCCACCACATCACGTCTTACGACTCTCCTTCATCTCGGGCGTTGAAATGATACTGGTGTAAACACAAAGAAAACATGCAAATTCCCGAGATAAAGCTTGCCATTTGCGAAATAAATATCGACCCACACCGAAATAAAGGCTTGATTCTGACGAAATTGCGGTTCCATTTACTTTACTCGCAAGTCTCCTCAGCTTTACATCTACCTTGCAATCAATCAATTTCATGCCACCTTACCCCAACGGGATAACTATTACCAAAGGACATTCATTCATCCATATCCCTCCAACACTCGTCCGAGCCTAGCACACTATTTCCTCCCTCGATATATTTTCAATTTTTAAAATGGATACTTCTTTTCACAACTGACGCAATACCAATCTAAAATGCAAATGCCAAGTATCAAGTAGCATTCATGAGTGACAGTACTCGGCCGGGGTGTGGTGGTGAGGCCGAGTGGTGCCGAGTGAGTTATTGAGTGGCGTTGATGCAATAATGAATAGGTTCTGGTGTGACCACAGACTTAAGAACGAAGACTTAAGAGACGAAGGCAGTCAGTAGAATGGATGGAGGGAAGGAAGGCTTAAGGAAGATGAGAAGAAAGGAATGAAGGAAATGGATTCAGTGATGGAAAAACAGAAAGTCTTACGAAAAGGACATGGGGTTGGGAAGGTGGATGGCACCCCGTCGGAAAGGAGATCAAGCAGGAACAATGCATGAGCAACTGGAAGTGCACATGGCAAGAAGCAAGGCGAGGAGAAACTGTGAGACGAATGGCAGCAAGCAACTGACGAAGGGGAAAAAACTGAAGGCAAGACCAAGGAAGACGGGGAGGACGCGGAGAAATCTAATCAGTAATAG
>NC_059304.1:6735019-6762519 GCF_017591435.1 Portunus trituberculatus | reverse complement strand
ATTAACTTTGTGTGTCCTTTTTATCGTGTGTGTGTGTGTGTGTGTGTGTGTGTGTGTGTGTGTGTGTGTGTGTGTGTGTGTGTGTGTGTGTGTGTGTGTGTGTGTGTGTGTGTGTGTGTGTGTGTGTGCGCGCGCGTGGGTGCAGGCGTGCTTTCACAGAAGAGAGGGAGGGAGAGGTAGGAGGTGTGTGCTTATACTTAATTAAGTCTGAATGTAATTATGCATGTTTCTTTTTTTCCAAAGCAATGCCTACGCATGCGAGAAGCTTAATGTGTGTGTCTAAAAGTCAAACGATGCAAGTCAACCTCTATATGTACGATAAGCATACAACTGTGTGTGTGTGTGTGTGTGTGTGTGTGTGTGTGTGTGTGTGTGTGTGTGTGTGTGTGTGTGTGTGTGTGTGTGTGTGTGTGTGTGTGTGTGTGTATGTGTTGCAGCAACAATATAATACAGCAGGCATGAGCGGCAGCCTTTCATAGTAGTCATCAGCATCCAGTGAATAATATGAAGACAGCGGGAGCACTGCAAATTGTTTAAGCCATCACACACGTATCTCGCATCCACCCATTACGCTCGTAGAATCCCAAGTGCACCGAGGGCTTTGTGGCGGTAAATTAAGTTTGTTCTGAGGCGTTGACCGAAACTTGCGAACTCTACTTACTAACTAAAGTGATCATGATTATTTGAGGACAAAGAGAGCATGGAAGGACGTGGGGAACAAATGTGGCGTCTGATGTGGAGAGCAGAAGGTATTTGGAGTCAGTATAGAGGGAGGAATAAGATGTGCAGTGGTTATAAGATAGAAAGATGGTCCAGGAGGAAGAAATGTTGATAGGTAGGGAAAGGATGTAAGGCAGAAATCGTAGGGTGAATATTAAGTGGAGGCCGTAGGTGGCAAGATGAGCGCAGACACACATACATACACACATACGTACGTACTTACACATCTCAAGCCAGGTCAGACGCTGCTGCCGATGCCTTCTGATAAATTCATGTACAGAAGGTTCGCTCACTGAAGGTGCGTCTGCTAGTTTACTTACAAAGAAAGACTGGACGTCTGGCCTCAGAATACAATTCCACCAACACAGGCTCGCCGCCACAGCTACGAACATGAAATATGTGCCAGGCATGAGGTAGTAGCGTGGCTCCATCTGGACTCTTGAACTTCAGCACAGGTGAGGGACAACGCTTGTAAATCTGCGTACTTGGAGTAAGAAGACGCTTCTCTCCAGACAGCTCCCACAGAACCATGACTCATGCCCCTGAATGCATCATTGTGCGACCTTCAGGTAAAAAAAGAATGCGTGTGCCACACAGTTCTACACTGAGCCCTTCCTCCCTCCCAAGAGAGTTGAGAACACCTGGCATGTTGTAAGAAAAAATAAGAAAAAAAAATCAATCAATTTATATTACATGCATTATGCCAAAATATGACAGGTTTATCTTCTGTAACTCGCCCAATGATCACAGGTGTCAAGGGTATCAACAAACTAGACTGTGGAGAAGTGATCTGTGTGTGTGTGTGTGTGTGTGTGTGTGTGTGTGTGTGTGTGTGTGTGTGTGTGTGTGTGTGTGTGTGTGTGTGTGTGTGTGTGTGTGTGTGTGTGTGTGTGTGTGTGTGTGTGTGTGTGTGTGTGTGTGTGTTCAAATAAGTGAATGAAAATTTATACGCATGAGTGAGTTCAAAGATCTACTATTCCTGGCTTCATTTTAACAAATCAAAGCAACTTTTTATTCTGAAGCTTCATCTTCCTCTCACCTGTGATAATGTTATAAAAATTCACTCATACTTTCACAAAATAATGACTGAGTCGAATACCAGTCAAGGAAACACGTCCATTCGCACACAAGGAAGATAGAATAAGAACAAGAATCACTCGAGACCTGTATAAGGCTGAGAGAGAGAGAGAGAGAGAGAGAGAGAGAGAGAGAGAGAGAGAGAGAGAGAGAGAGAGAGAGAGAGAGAGAGAGAGAGAGAGAGAGAGAGAGAGAGAGAGAGAGAGAGAGAGAGAGAGAGAGAGAAATTAATAAACAAAATGATTAGCTAATCGACGGATATGACACATTCAGATGAATACAAAAAAGGTTAAGAAATTCGTTAACGTGATGTACATTTCCATTCGATGACACGACTATGAAGCAATAAGCTGATTTAATTCATGCACGGGAGAAAGTTGCTACAACCAATAATGGGATAAATAATAATATCAATTATAACAAAAACAACAACAACACACAAAACATTGGTAATATTTGCAGTTGATTTACGTGCTAATGAAGTTGTGAAGGAAACACGCACGCCCATGCTAGTTTATATTCCCTAACAGCAGAAGTAAAACACCTCTGGAAGAAAGATCTCAACAGCACATCCCTCCACCGCGCCATTCACACCACCGCAGGCAACAAGGTACCATCCCCCCACCTCCACACTGGGACCCTTGCCATCACTGCCTTCCTGGATGCTCAAAGTGCGACGAATTTTATTCCATTATAATTCATGATTCATCTTTTTAAGTACATTGCAAAATTACTAAAGGTTTCTTATATTGATGATGGCAGAGTTGTTTTCCGTTTTTTTTTTCTTGCAGTTGAAAGTAGATGGATACTATAAATAGCATGCAATTAGTTACCATTAAGATTTTTTCTGGTTCGTCTTGATGAAAGGCAAACGGAGAAATAACATGCGAACCCGCTCCTCAGCCATCTAACCGTGCGTGGTGGAATGGAAACTCATAATAAATGACGGCTAATCGTCCTTAAGAATGCAATAAACTGAGACGCTGAATATTCAATAACTTAAACATATAGAAGGAACTATTCTTAACTTTGCAAGCCTGTATCCTAAGAAAACCTCAGAGCCGGTGCATTTTATTACGGAAGGTTTTGGCGGTGACGAGGCTGCATCTGACAGCATCTGTGGTTCAAAGAAAATGTAGCACTTCAAAGAGCACCACCGGGAAAATCACCAGTTTTCTCTCATATATATCAGGTAACTATTTCTTCCCTAACTTAATGATGCTTTATGCCTGGCCGCTTGATACACATTTCAGCCACTACAATATCTGCTTCATATATTTATTCATAGCAGAAAACCAGAATGCTCCCGACGCCCGATTCAGTACATGAGGAACTCAACAACTAATTACTGATGAATTTGTCCAATTAATTTCGTTAAAAAAGAGTTCGTAACAAAGGAACGAAAATATACCAAATGGCCTGCACTCTGAAATACACGTGTTGTCTCGGCATATCTGTTAATGAGTCATTTTCCTAACAATACCCTGACAGAATTTAACCTAAAAGGTTGAATTTCCTAATAATAAAGTTCTAATGAGAGAGAGAGAGAGAGAGAGAGAGAGAGAGAGAGAGAGAGAGAGAGAGAGAGAGAGAGAGAGAGAGAGAGAGAGAGAGAGAGAGAGAGAGAGAGAGAGAGAGAGAGAGGATTAATCACGAATAGAATTAATTATATAATAAAAATGAAGGTAACATTAAGGTAAAAGGCTATACTTCCTAATAATAAACTTATAATGAGAGAGAGAGAGAGAGAGAGAGAGAGAGAGAGAGAGAGAGAGAGAGAGAGAGAGAGAGAGAGAGAGAGAGAGAGAGAGAGAGAGAGAGAGAGAGAGAGAGAGAGAGAGAGAGAGAAAACCGGGGGATGATAAATGACTCAACGACTTAGCATGATTTCTTACCTCATAAATCAGCGTAACCATAATAATATTACAGGTAAGTACATGGGCACAGAGGCCGAAGCAAAACACCCTAGCGCGGCAGTCACGTCCTTCTATCATTAGTGAAACTTGATATTAGAAGAATGTTATTAATGGACATGAAGACGGACGAGGTCAAATAAGTGTCAGGAAGGTGAGAAAGGTTAGTGGGTGCTCACTGGCCAATTCACGATACATTTTCTCCCCACGCATCCATAATACGCTTTGAAAAGCGTAGAAATATTTGTAAAATGGACTTTAAAGGGGAAAAACTGCGATTTGCTGGGAAATGAAGGGGAAAATCTGATTCAGAGAGAGAGAGAGAGAGAGAGAGAGAGAGAGAGAGAGAGAGAGAGAGAGAGAGAGAGAGAGAGAGCAAAAACGCGCCTGCACTCACGCACGCTCGCACGCACACACGCACACACGAGCGCATTGGATCTCCAGCCTCCTGTGAAGAAAAACCCAAAATGGAATGTGTTGTCTGACAACTTCTACAAGGAACGAACACTGCATGGCTAGGACCAAGAGAGTACTGATGAAGATGATTAAAACACACACACACACACACACACACACACACACACACACACACACACACACACACACACACACACACACACACACACATATGGAGATATGGAGACGGGGCCACACGAGCATAAAGCCCAGGCCCTGTAAAACTACAACTACGTAAATACACACACACACACACACACACACACACACACACACACACACACACACACACACACACACACACACACACACACACACACACACACACACACAGGTGTACGCTCGCACGACAGAGGCGGAGACCGTTCTGAATGTACAGTAAAGATGAAAAACAATCTCGTTAATCAAATATTACCTTCTACGTACAAGAATGAGAAGGATGTTAGTCGACGATATGAAAACAAACATTCTGTGCGAGAGACCAAAAGTAACGATGTTTGAATACAATTATTTCTACGTTGCGATCTTGTGGTGGCGGCGGCGCCGGTGACGCACTCCTGTGATTCTAAGGGTAAACCAACAGGTAGGTGGACTCAATTAAGGACAGAGAGAAAACAAATAAAAGGAGAGGAAAATAAAAATTGTCAAGCAAATGCAGCAAAGGGAAAAGAGGAAGAACCACAGAAGGGTAAGAAATGGAGAAACACAGAGGGGTTGAGGCGGCTGCTCGGAGGAGGAGAAAGGAAGATGAGGGAATAAGGGAGAAGGAAAGAAAATAAAAGAAAAAGAGGTAAGAAAAGGAGAAAACAGAAAAGCATCGGATATGTAATGTCCCTTTCCCTTGCGCTTACATACTCGCACACTCACGAATAAAAACAAAAAGATCTTTTCGTATTTTAATATACCTTTCTTTTTCAAAAACGTGTTTTCTTTCTTTCTTTTTACGTATCTTTTCGTTTTACCACTACTCACTAAGATGGATAGCAAGACGTCCCTTCTCCCCACATATCACTTCCTATTTACTGACCTATTCCAAACAATTTCTTGAAAAGGAAATTGTCAACACTTGCGTACATAAGTATATTGAAGACTAAGTGTATTTGCGTGTTGGTGGATATACATTTCACATACATGCTAATCAAACAAATAAGACATATGTTTCATTTACTGCTTTAGAAAATATTTGATTTAATCATGGCCGCCTCGGCAACACTCTCTCTCTCTCTCTCTCTCTCTCTCTCTCTCTCTCTCTTATATATACACTAGGGGAGTGAAGGGGGAGATAATAGAATCTCTATCAAAGTTGTATAACCCTCCCTTCCCTCAAATGAATGATGGAACATAGACATTCGAGGCGCAAGCACACATCTTAATTACTTCTACTTTAACCCCCTCCTCTACACCTGCCTCTCTCTCTCTCTCTCTCTCTCTCTCTCTCTCTCTCTCTCTCTCTCTCTCTCTCTCTCTCTCTCTCTCTCTCTCTAACCCTGAGATATTAACGGAGATATTAACTCTCTCTCTACTCTCTCTCTCTCTCTCTCTCTCTCTCTCTCTCTCTCTCTCTCTCTCTCTCTCTCTCTCTCTCAATCTTTTATCCCTCCCTTCCTCCCTCCCTTATCACCACCTGTTCCGTATCCCCCTTCTTCCCTTCCCATCACTCCGTATCTCCCCTCCCATCCGTGTCGGTGTGGTGATGGAACACTGCCGCGCCGCTGCTTAATATCCTCTGCAGAAGAATCCGTTCAGCTTTGTAATTAAATATGACCTAACGCAGCTCCTGGACCGCCGGTACGCTGGACCACGTGATAATGATTGGCTCAGAAATAAAGAGTATATACGTATGTGCGGGTTTTAATTATTATTGGGTGTCATTTTTTTCGGTACTTTTATTTGAGAGAGAGAGAGAGAGAGAGAGAGAGAGAGAGAGAGAGAGAGAGAGAGAGAGAGAGAGAGAGAGAGAGAGAGAGAGAGAGAGAGTGTGTGTGTGTGTGTGTGTGTGTGTGTGTGTGTGTGTGTGTGTGTGTGTGTGTGTGTGTGTGTGTGTGTGTGTGTGTGTGTGTGTGTGTGTGTGTGTGTGTGTGTGTGTGTGTGTGTGTGTGTTGCACTTCCTCATCAGACTCTATACTTGATTCCCCGAATCACAAACAAAAAGAGAATATAAGTCATGGTATCCAGCCACTGATGACCCATCCCGACAAGAGGACGAAGACAGGAGGAATAGGGACGAGGCCTTCCATCCTCGCCTGAGTCCCTGAAGCCTCGCGCCTGTCAACCCACTAATGACTTTCTCCAGATTACAGTACTCGGCAAACACTCAATACGGAGGAGCAACTGTGATTAGAGGCAAGAGGAAATTGCAGCTCTGGTAATGATAAGTTTGCTTTGTCCAGAGTCATTGCGAGTAGTTCGCCTGTGCTTTCGTGGCAATTAACCTCTTATATCACCATAATTAAGCACTCAGTGTGGGGTTCTGGCAGTTGCTTCAATCTAATGTATTAGATAATTTAATCGTGACCTTTTTTTTTTTTTTGCAGCCTGGTAACAATCGGTTAAAGAGTAATGAGGACAGGGTCCCGCGTCCTTGCCAACCAATCACCAAAGAGAGGAAAATAAGTTCAAAATTGTCAAGAGACCAGCGTTGACCCAAGACAGCAGGCCGTTACCCAAGCCAGGCAAGGCAAAACGGGCACAGGCAGCCTTATAAGGACAAGCACGATATTTTACTATATCATTACTTGCCTCCCATTATTGCTAAATTATTATTATTTTCGCTCATTTAATTTTTGAAGTGCGTATTACTTATTTTTTTCATCTAAATCACGAGCTTCTCGAACTCCAAGAGTTAAATGCACCGTCCCTGACTTGACATTTAGTTACGCTGAAAACAAGATAACTAAAGCCTTCTTTAGAACTGCAACACTGATGCTGCCTGGAGGAGAAAACAAAGAAATATCAGGATTTCTATAACACAATATGCCCCGGGCGGTCCTTACTGTCTGAATTCCTACATACAATATAACGGGAGGGAAAAACATGTACGATACGTCATCGAGAGCTGGAATGACGCCTAAAGCAACAATGACCACAACCAACTATTCCTTTAACTGTGTGCACTCGCCAAGTACCTCCGCAAGGCTGATCTACTCGGGGACGACGCACTGATGACTAGCAGCGTCAGCTTGCCCACGGGGAGGGGAGGGAAAAGGGGGAGGGAAGGGAGTCATTAATTAATTCGTGGCTCATGAAGCAGCGCTGCTCTCACTGGCTGAAGTTAGAAAGCACTAACTGATCTGACATTTAGCTTTATTTTAGATTACTCCCGCTCTATTTTTATGCACACACACACACACACACACACACACACACACACACACACACACACACACACACACACACACACACACTGTAAGAGAGAGAGAGAGAGAGAGAGAGAGAGAGAGAGAGAGAGAGAGAGAGAGAGAGAGAGAGAGAGAGAGAGAGAGAGAGAGAGAGAGAGAGAGAGAATATCTCACGACCCCCCCACACACACAGAAACATCAAGTACTCTTTGGTTACAACTATTGATATTTCAAAACGAAAAACTCTTTCTGCTGAAATTACCTTGAACAACAACAGCGAAAGAGCGAAGCATTAAAAATAACTAATCTGACCAGGCACAACACGCAAAAAAGTAACAGTGCATAAAAGAACATGACGAATAACTCAAAAACCGGTAAAAGTGTGATGAACCGCTAATAACATCAAACACGAAAAATTCCATTAAAAACGAAAATGGAAACAACGAGAAAGAACCGGTGAACACATGAAAAAGAAAAGATACACACAAAAAAAGGGACACAGGTAAACAAAAGTGTAAAAGAACACCAGACCCCAATGATTACCTCCATTAACCTTTTCTATCGTGAGGCCACTTTCCTCTTGAGTTTACAGTCCACCGAGGAGATGAGTAAGAGGAATTTCCCCCAAGAGATGAAGTATTCAGGCTAGTGTAGAGCTTTGTATAGTACAAAATAACAATAATATTCAGTTTTATCATACTGGGGTAGGTGAGTGTGTGTGTGTGTGTGTGTGTGTGTGTGTGTGTGTGTGTGTGTGTGTGTGTGTGTGTGTGTGTGTGTGTGTGTGTGTGTGTGTGTGTGTAATTCACCTCGGTCGTCTGCTGGTCATCCAGCCAGTCTTCCCCATTACGGAGCGAGCTCAGAGCTCATAGACCGATCTTCGGGTAGGACTAAGACCACATCAACACACAACACACACCGGGAAAGCGAGGCCACAACCTCTCGAGTTATATCCCGTACCTATTTACTGCTAGGTGAACAGGGGCTACACATTAAGAGGCTTGCCCATTTGCCTCGCCGCGTCGGAATTCGAACCTGGCCCTCTCGATTGTAAGTCAAGCGTGCTAACAACTACACTACGCGGTGTGTGTGTGTGTGTGTGTGTGTGTGTGTGTGTGTGTGTGTGTGTGTGTGTGTGTGTGTGTGTGTGTGTGTGTGTGTGTGTTGTGTAAGAGGGAGGGACATAAGCGGGAGGCTATAAGATGAAACTTAAAAAGGCTATTAGTGTTGCAGTTCATCAATATTGCAATAGAGGAAGGAAGCCAAATGTCATAGTCGAGTTGACCCATGATGGCGACGTGGGCTGCTCCTGAACTATTTAAAACGCCCTCTGATTGCCCGGCAGCTTACACACACACACACACACACACACACACACACACACACACACACACAAAGCTGCCTAGTAAGCGTAACATTTGCAGCACCGTCGGGACCGTTGATATACGTAGAAGCAGTAAATATTAATACTGGAGTCGCGTGCAGTCCAGGCAGAGTATGGGAAGCTTACCTAGGAAACATGCGCCGCCCAACCAGGAGTCTGAGTGTTCTGATTAGTTTGTCACTTTTTAATTTCTTTCTTTATCTCCTTTGTCCCTTTTTCATTCTTTTCTTTCGCTTCATTTTTGTATTTTTATTTCGACTAATTTCCTTTCCCGTTTTTCCGCTCTTGGTCTGGTAGATTTCTTTTTCCTGCTCTCTACGCTGTTTATTAATTCGTAAATTTGTTTTCCTTCTGTTCGTCTCCTTGTCGGTGCAAGTATATAAATCACATTAGAGATGAAGATGTTCAGTAATCTGGCTTGAATATCTTGGCATCAGCACCATGTATCATATTCAGCTTTTTCTTTTATTACGTCTTCTCAATGAGCCACTTATCCAAGACGCTGCAAAAACATCAGGCGCATACTTATTAAAACGATTACACATATCACGATCAAAGTTTGCTTGTTCTCTATAGAGTTGAAGAGATTCTGGCTTAAGAAATCCTGAACAAGTCTTACCGCATATTCTATTTCCCAGTGAATCACACAGTACATGCATTTGTACACTTGATACCATGTAAGAAAAATTCTGCTTCACTATTAGGTTAAAAAAATATTGAGAACCAGCTATCGATGCCAAGTACCACATGTTCTTGCGTTGCACCTTGGTTGGAGTCCTTGACTTCATGAAACACAATCCATTGAGAACTAGAACACTGATACGCTGGATTTTCTCTTTAACAGAAAACAGAAATCACTTGCAAATTTGGTTTGGGTAATTTAAGTCTGGGGTGAATACGATACATGCTAACGTGAGTGAGATACAGTCGGTCAGTGTATATTCTCCATTCCTCTCAACCATGCTCGGCTCACATTTGTATACCCGACACTTAGCTTTACTTTTCTACTTTTTGCATCATGACTCGCACCCGGCGCACGGTTGTGGTTGGTGCACGAGGTGAGGCCTGCACCACGGAGCACAGATGGTAGGCTTCTAGTGGTGCCTTGCGGGGCCACTGCTACCCCACACATATCTACACTGGTGGCGCTAACGAATAATAGCAGACGTGCTGACTATTTTCAGTTATGTATACCTGGTGAAAAACGGAGAGAAAAAACAGGTAACATGGAAGAGCCTTTCGGGTTTTCACCTCCCCATCACCGCGCCACCACCGGTATATCCACTAGGCCACCACATCCCAGCACAAAAGTACCAGAGATTTAGTTGCACACCTGAAAATATGACTAAAAATTCAGCAGGAAGTGTCACCTTTCTCAACACAAGGATTCTACGATATGTACCATCAATTTTTTTACATTTATTATTCGGCTGTTAAACTGCATATTATAATTTCCCTATCAAACAAAGTAAAGAGTTTCCGATCGCAACACCAGCTCCCTCAACAACATCACTTCTCTCTAGGCACCTCCCAGTCAGGCATTCAAAGGGGAGGAGGGGAGGGCCTGACGGTGCCACGCGTCCGGGGGCCTCCAGGATACACTGACGCCACACCCAACAATATTCACCCGCCAAAAGCCGCAGGAAAAAAAGAAAAAAGTAAAAATGCTATACATATTTAAGGCCCCTCAACTCTCTCCCTTTCTACCTTTATTTTTATCTCTTCCAATGGCCTTTCCTCGCTCCCTCCATCTGTCTCTACCCATATGTACATAGTGCAGAAGCGTATATACACAGACATTTAGTTGTGTGTGTGTGTGTGTGTGTGTGTGTGTGTGTGTGTGTGTGTGTGTGTGTGTGTGTGTGTGTGTGTGTGTGAGAGAGAGAGAGAGAGAGAGAGAGAGAGAGAGAGAGAGAGAGAGAGAGAGAGAGAGAGAGAGAGAGAGAGAGAGAGAGAGAGAGAGAGAGAGAGAGAGAGAGACAGAGACAGAGAGAGAGGACAGGAGGCGAGTTAGCAAACACCACCTGCCTTTCTTTTTAGGTAAACTCAGCCCTATCCTTCCCCAACCCTCCAACCCTCTTCCTCTATCCTCCTGCAAATCCACCTCCTGCACTCCACCTCCAACTCCACCTCCACCTCCACCTCCTCCTCCTCCTCACCCTCCTCCTCCAAACCCGCAGCAGCTGTAAACGTTACCAGCTGCTGACCTGCCTGTGTGATTAGTACTCACAGACGGCGGAGAGCAAAACGTAAAAAAAAAAAAAAAAAAAAAAAAAGTAAGGGGGATAAAAAAAAGAAAGAAAATAAATAGGAGTCCTTTGATCACAGGAGAGACGGCGTGTGCTGGATAATGAGACAAAGGCCGAACTCATGCCTGGGTCGAGGCGCTCAATTCCCTCAACTAATTTCCAAAATGGATATCACCTCTCCCCCAGATCCCTCAACAATTTCCAACACCCAGACATAATGATTAAGTAATAGCCTCCTCGATTTCGCTCACCTATTATGAAACGGAGGCAACATGGAGGGGAAAAAGAGAGAGAGAGAGAGAGAGAGAGAGAGAGAGAGAGAGAGAGAGAGAGAGAGAGAGAGAGAGAGAGAGAGAAAACAGGTGGGAGATGTAAGGACTAGAAGAGGAGGAAAAGTGGTGAGAATGAAAGCAAGAGACAAAGACGCGAACAATGGCGTGCGGGGATTAAGAGGGAGTAGAGGAAAGGGGTGTGAAGTAGGGAAGAAGAAAGCAAGGAGAGCAAAGAAAGATACAATAGGACAGAGGATGACACTGAGGGACAGATGACAAGACTAGAACTTCACCAAAATAAATACATAGAGTTGGTCCTAATTCCAATTTGAGGTAATTTGGGGGAAGTCCTTTGCTCTGTGGACGCTGTGTGGTGGTTTCGCTCCCTGTAATCTGGAGAGAGCCAGCCAATATTATACATTCATCGGCTGCAATCTATGTACTATACAGCCTACAACTACACCCCCATCAAATCTTTAACCGCGGTCCGTGTTGACGGTGTGTGCGGGGCAAAAATTGGCAATCTTTTCTTCCCACCAATAAAAAAGACGGAATATGCTGCGTCCAACCATTTTTTCTTCCGTGTTTTTTTCTCTCTCTTTCTTTCTTTCTGTGCCTCCTCCTGGGAATGCTGGGTGAGATATATCGCTTGATGGCTCTCTCTCTCTCTCTCTCTCTCTCTCTCTCTCTCTCTCTCTCTCTGTCTCCGTCATCATCAACACACCGCGAGCACCCCGCAGGCCTCCGCGCCCCTGACCTCACCTCGAGGCGTGGTGGAATGGCACGGCCGCCTCCCTCCTGCTGGGGACGGGAAGGCAGCAAGAGGGGCCGCCGTTTTCAATAATTTAGTTTGTAAATTCCTTTCACACGTTCGCTCGCTCGCTCGCTCGCTCGCTCACTCTCTCGCTCTCGCTTGCTTGCTTGCTTGCTTGCTTGCTTGTTCTCCAGCCAGCCCGCAAGCGCGCACACCCACTCTTACTCACTCTCACTCACTAATTCATGTACTCTCGCTCCCACTCTCACATACATACTATTGATATTTTTCTTTGTTCCTCACTCTCTCTTCTTTCTTTAAATTATTTTTGACAATTATGGTCAAAATCTGATTTTATCAACAACTGTGTTGTTATTCTTGTTATCAACACATGAATATTTATCTTACTACCAATACTATTCCACACCATAGTTGTTGTTCTTATTTTTGTTGCTGTTGTTTCTGTTACCGCCGCTGCTCTCACGCCACTGCATAACTTGTATAGATCATAAAGGTCAATGTGAACTTCCGCAACGCCTTTTTCCCTCTCTCATGTGTGTGTGTGTGTGTGTGTGTGTGTGTGTGTGTGTGTGTGTGTGTGTGTGTGTGTGTGTGTGTGTGTGTGTGTGTGTGTGTGTGTGTGGACCCCCACAAGCTTCTACCTGATTTACGACTACAACCGCTTGCTCCCTTTCCCTTCCTCCGTCCCTTCTTCCCTTCTCTCCCTACCTCTACTCTTCTGCCTCTTCCCACCTCTCCACTCCCTCTCTTCCGCTCCACGCCATATCGCCACTACTAATGCATCCTTTCCTCTTCCTTCATCGCTTTCCCTCTTCCTCCTCATCCTCCTTCTGCTCTTCTCTCCCCTCAGTTGTCTCTTCCCCCTCGGAAATGTTCCCCATCACACACACACACACACACACACACACACACACACACACACACACACACACACACACACACACACACACACACACACACACAGGTTAACAAGAGGGTAAAAGAGAGAAACTTATTAATATATTTAATATAAAGATTTCTCTACAGGATAATCGGCGCCCTTGAGGAGGAGGAGGAGGAGGAGGAGGAGGAGGAGGAGGAGAAGAAGAAGAAGAAGAAGAAGAAGAAGAAGAAGAAGAAGAAGAAGAAGAAGAAGAAGAAGAAGAAGAAGAAGAAGAAGAAGAAGAAGAAGAAGAAGAAGAAGAAGAAGAAGAAGAAGAAGAAGAAGAAGAAGAAGAAGAAGAAGAAGAAGAAGAAGAAGAAGAAGAAAAAAAAAAAGAAGAAAAAAAGAAGAAGAAGAAAAAGAAGAAGAAGAGAGAGAGAGAGAGAGAGAGAGAGAGAGAGAGAGAGAGAGAGAGAGAGAGAGAGGAAATAATATTACAGTGGGTGCTTTGTCTCTCGCAATTAGCGCTGCTCTCCGCCGTGTTACCGGATGAATGGTTGGTGTGGACGCCGTTGCAAATTTTACACCGGAATGAATTTACGTGAAATAATACTTTGGTTAGCGTAGTCTGGCAGGGAGGGAGGGAAGGAGGGGAGAGGGGAGCGAAGGACAGGAGGGCGAAGGGGTGATAAGGGAGAAGGAGCATGAAGGACGAAGAGAGGGAAGGAGCAAAGGACAGAAGGAGAGCGGAAATAGTGTAAGAGAGAGAGAGAGAGAGAGAGAGAGAGAGAGAGAGAGAGAGAGAGAGAGAGAGAGAGAGAGAGAGAGAGAGAGAGAGAGAATGTTTGAGTGTGGGGAAAAAAAACCCTAAGGGAATCCTGTTTTAATACTGCACACTTTATCACGAATATGATTAAAGGAAAAGAAATTACAAATGTATGAGATTGCAAAACAAACAAGCACACAATCATGTACACACACACACACACACACACACACACACACACACACACACACACACACACACACACACACACACACACACACACACACACACCACTAAATTCCCATGAAAAAAAAAAAAAATGAGGCCATGAGACGGATTCTTCTAATAAATTAAAAGGAAAAGAAACAAATCAAGGAAAAAAGAGAAAAAAACTGAGGCAGAAGGGAGCAAGGAGGGAAGGGTAAAAGAAGGGAGAAAACTCTACCCTCGAGTCTCCTCTATCAGTTTTCATCGTCGGGTCCCGGAGAGTTATGGGGAGGATTCTTCAGATTTCAACACCGCAACAGACAAGATCGTGTCCTGAGTCGGTTAGTTTTGTGTGCAATTGAGAGATAAGTCTGCCAAGATCACGACCAGTTGAGGGGCGAGAGGAGCCTGAATAGCAAGGAATGGCCCCTATCAAACGTAGTCAAGTGATCCGGCTGTGTGTGTGTGTGTGTGTGTGTGTGTGTGTGTGTGTGTGTGTGTGTGTGTGTGTGTGTGTGTGTGTGTGTGTGTGTGTGTGTGTGTGTGTGTAAGAAAGTGAGGAAATTACAACTATTCATCAACCATCGCTTGTTTCCCACTCTCCCTTCCTCCTTTCTCCTACTACTTTTTTCTGTCTATCAGTTTCTCCATTTTTTTTTTCCTTCCTCCTTTAGTTGGTCATCCTCTGCAACCTTGGCAAGGAGTGATAAAAGATAAATGAATTCCCTCCACGCTAATCCCGCGGTCTCATCCTCTCCCCTTGCGTCATTCCCCTAATAATTGAGGGTCGCTATCTGGGGCGATAATCAGATAAAGGTTTACTTGAAAATTATTCCTCTGTTACTTCCTGTGTCAAGGTTATCATACATGCCATCATTTCCCTCTCTCTCTCTCTCTCTCTCTCTCTCTCTCTCTCTCTCTCTCTCTCTCTCTCTCTCTCTCTCTCTCTCTACTTATCACCAAAATAGCAACACCTAACCTAATCTCATCTAAAGTGACGGCGCTGCACGGTACCCGCATTGCATCACGCTGAAAAATACAGCTCTAAAAAGCGATAAGGGAGGAGAGAGGAAGGGCCGCCCAGATGAATTGACACCCAACACGGAGCGAGCTGTTTCTTTTGGGTTAAGGGGTACAAAGGAAGACGTTTCGGGGACTTAGGAGCGTTAAGGGGAGCGGGGAGGGAGTAGATGGTGTGTGGAGGAAAATGGAGGAATGATGTGTGTGGAAGGGAAGGGAAGGGAAGGGAAGGGAAAGGAAGGTATAGGTAAAAAGGAAGGGAGGAAAAGAGAAAAGAAAAGAAATAAAGGAAAGGAAAGTAGATAAAAGAAAATGAAAGTAAAGAAAAGGGAATGGAATGGAATGGAATGGAAGGGAATGGAATGGAAGGGAAGGGAAGGGAAGGGAAGGGAAGCAAGGAAGGAGTTACGTAGCCAAGTAACATTTTCCTTTGATACTTGAATTTCCATTTTTCTTCATCTCCAAAAGCATGACTCCAGCCTCACCTGCCTTTCAGCTTTGACATTAGGGTAAGCTGTATCTGAAATAAGTCTCTCTCTCTCTCTCTCTCTCTCTCTCTCTCTCTCTCTCTCTCTCTCTCTCTCTCTCTCTCTCTCTCTCAGCATCATCCTTATCCTAGCACGTTACTGTGACCGACCTTCTAACCCCCTCCCAATCCATCCATCTCTCTCTCTCTCTCTCTCTCTCTCTCTCTCTCTCTCTCTCTCTCTCTCTCTCTCTCCTGGGCTGCGTCTCCCTGTGTCTCTCTCCGCGCCAGTATGTAACCGGGATTCCTATTGGCCAGCGTCTGTCATCATCGGAAAACGCTACAATATCCAAGATTGGCCGTTCTGCCGACACACAACAACCTGCTCTCTTGGGAGGAACACACGCGCTGCACAGAACAAAGGAAGCCCAGCCGCAGCGGAACACACCAGGACAACGCTATATCTGTGTGCTGCTGCTGCTGCTGCTACTGTTGGAGGAGGAGGGTATGGGGGAGGAGAGGAGGAGCACGAGTAGTGGAGGGATTGATGGAGGCGAGGGAGGCAGCAGTGGTGATAGTGTGGAGGGAGAAATAAGTGAGGGTCGAGAGGAGAGGAGAGGAGAGGAGGGGAGGAGGGAAGAGGAGAGGCGGCTCGTGGAGTACTGTGAAAGAGGAAGAAGAACTGCCTGTAATGGAGGAGAAATGTAAAAGGAAAAAAAAAAAAAAAGCGTGCTGGAGGAGGAGGAGGAGGAGGAGGAGGAGGAGGAGGAGGAGGAGGAGGAGGAGGAGGAGGAGGAGGAGGAGGAGGAGGAGGAGGAGGAGGACCTTGATAGGGAAGCAGCTGAAGGCGAGGATAAGAACAAGAACGAGAAGGACTGGAGAGGAAGGGAGGGGAGGAGGTGAGAGGAAAGCGCTCTCCTTGAGTAGTGAGGTGAAGGAAGAGGGAATGGTTGCACTGAAAGGGATGAATGGTCTCCGAAGAAAAGTTGCTGAAAGGGAAATGGTTGGAAAAAAGAAGCCGTGTGTTCATTATCTAGAAATGCAGTAATAAGGGGACGCACGGCTAACATTTTGTCTTTTTACTGTGAAAACAATACAGCCGCCACCAGAATCCCCGACACCATTGCCCTTACTGTCATTATTATCTTTTTTTATTGTTGTTAATATCATCATTATTATTAACATCATTGTGGTAACAACGATTATCAACCTTACCTATGCCATAACCAGTAATAATAATAACAATAATAATAATAATAATAATAATAATAATAATAATAATAATAATAATAATAATAATAATAATAATAACAACAACAACAATAATAACAATAACAACAACAACAACGATAATAGTAATAATAACAACAATAATAACAACAATAATAATGATAATAACAATAATAATAATAATAACAATACTACTAATAATAATAACAGCAATAAAAATAACGAAACAATAACAGCAGCAGCAGCACTGACAACAACAGCAACGCCACCATTAACAACAAAAAGCTACGCCGTCGTAACTATTTTTACCAACTGTTTTCTTCTTGTATGCACCCTTTCATAACAGCGGCACGTTCTCTCTCTCTCTCTCTCTCTCTCTCTCTCTCTCTCTCTCTCTCTCTCTCTCTCTCTCTCTCTCTCTGTATTTATTTATTTGCAGTGATATCTTTTCTATCCCTTTATTAGCTGTGTTCCGTTTTGAGTTATTTCACGGCGTTTATGATTTTCAATACCTTTCGCTTAAGTTATTAGCGTCCGGTGCAAGTTTCATTACTGACCTCTTCCTCCTCCCCCCGACGCACACACCCCTCCACCCACCTGACACTTATTTCCCGCCCAACTTCCCCTCCTCTCCCGCTCTCGTCCAACTCTCACTTAATTTGCAGTTGCCCATCACTTCACGCTGTCTTTTCTCGCTTTGCATTAATCTCATATTTATTTCAAGTTGGTCGAGATCGTGTATTTATTGTCCACATAACACATCCTTGTCACTTATATTCGATATATAATCCGGCATTCATCTCCATAAGACTTCCTACCTACCACTTATTTTTGTACAAATTGTAGCATTTCCGACTCATAAACACACACACACACACACACACACACACACACACACACACACACACACACACACACACACACACACACACCCGGTAGCTTAGTGGTTAGAGCGCTGGCTTCACAAGCCAGAGGACCGTGGTTCGATTCCCCGGCCGGGTGGAGATATTTGGGTGTGTCTCCTTTCACGTGTAGCCCCTGTTCACCTAGCAGTGAGTAGGTACGGGATGTAAATCGAGGAGTTGTGACCTTGTTGTCCCGGTGTGTGTTGTGTGCCTGGCCTCAGGCCTATCCGAAGATCGGAAATAATGAGCTCTGAGCTCGTTCCGTAGGGTAACGTTTGGCTGTCTCGTCAGAGACTGCAGCAGATCAAACAGTAGTGAACACACACACACACACACACACACACACACACACACACACACACACACACACACACACACCGCGTAGTGTAGTGGTTAGCACGCTCGACTCACAATCGAGAGGGCCGGGCTCGAGTCCCGGGAAGCGGCGAGGCAAATGGGCAAGCCTCTTAATGTGTGGCCCCTGTTCACCTAGCAGTAAATAGGTACGGTATGAAACTCGAGGGGTTGTGGCCTCGCTTTCCCGGTATGTGGAGTGTGTGTTGTGGTCTCAGTCCTACCCGAAGATCGGTCTATGAGCTCTGAGCTCGCTCCGTAATGGGGAAGACTGGCTGGGTGACCAGCAGACGACCGAGGTGAATTACACACACTAAACCACCTTTACAAACTCTAAAACCGTCACCGCATTTCGCACGTGGCATGAGATAGTTAACTCTTACGTACACACTCTTAAAAATGAGTAGGAAACTCTCTCTCTCTCTCTCTCTCTCTCTCTCTCTCTCTCTCTCTCTCTCTCTCTCTCTCTCTCTCTCTCTTCATATAAATAAATGAATGAATATATATATATATATATATATATATATATATATATATATATATATATATATATATATATATATATATAACGAATTTTCCTCCTCCGGATTCACAATCGCCGTGTACAAGCTCTGCCGACGGTCCTGCTGGAGGGGTTAGGAGAGAAAGAAGAAAGAAAAAGAAAAAAAAGAGAAAAAAAAGCTCTGATAAGGTCGCACAAAATAATGGGTAACACATTAAAAACAATTACAACTCTTGCCTGCTTGTCACAGGTATTCGCTAAATGGGGAATGGATGACAACTACTAAGCTAGGTTTGGACTGACTGACAAAAATGGACCAAATGGTACGTGAAGTCTATAATTCTATGTAAATCTACGCATCTCTCTCTCTCTCTCTCTCTCTCTCTCTCTCTCTCTCTCTCTCTCTCTCTCTCTCTCTCTCACCCCTCCCTCGGGCGGGGTAGGCCGGGGGATGCCCGGGGCGTGGCGCATCACCCTCCCGCCGACACAGGATGCAGGAAACTTAGACTTGTTTTTGTGCAGCTCCTGAATGCAGATTTATTCTACACAGGTATAACAGGTTGGCGAGCAGCAAGCGGCCCAGGAGGGGAGGCCGGTGGCGGATGGGAGAGAGGGATGGTAGGGGAAGGGAGGCATGTGGAGGAGGCAGGGGAGGACGATGGCGTTAGAAGAGTAAGAAGGATGAAAAATTTACAAAACTGTATGGCTGAGAAGGTGAAGGAAGAGGATGTGGTTGAGGTAGTGGTGAATAAACGAATAATTAAGGCGAGAAGCCAGGTGGAAGATGATGTGTGTGTGTGTGTGTGTGTGTGTGTGTGTGTGTGTGTGTGTGTGTGTGTGTGTGTGTGTGTGTGTGTGTGTGTGTGTGTGTGTGTGTGTGTGTGTGTGTGTGTGTGTGTGTGTGTGTGTGTGTGTGTGTGTGTGTGTGTGTGTGTGTGTGTGTGTTTGTGTAAGACATTAAGCAGTAAAACGTTAAAAACATGGTGGCTACTGAGGATGTGCCTTTCACCCTCTGCAAGAACACAAGGAGGCAGCTTCAATACTCCGGCCATCGCTAACTCTTCCCAATCAGTAGCAAAGCAAGTACTAAATACACCTAATGGTTTCAAGATTGTTCTCATCACTTGCTCAGCCGTAAAAGTCTTCAAGATACTATAATTATCAACAAATACACGAGACAAAAAAAAATAAAGAAAGAATAGCTGAAGTAAAACCTTGCAGCGATAAGATATAATATAAACATGCCTTCATGACAGTTTTACTAACACAACATTTATTAGATCAAGGGAATGGTTGGAGGCTTAACAGTAATGGCGAGCGGAACTTGCAAGGAAGCTAAGACAAGGATATCGACCGAACACATTATTACATATCTAAAGATGAAGTAGTACAATTTTCGCGACAAAACAATAAATCTTTGCTTATATATAATTTTCAAGATGCAACAGTTTCTCTCTCTCTCTCTCTCTCTCTCTCTCTCTCTCTCTCTCTCTCTCTCTCTCTCTCTCTCTCTCTCTCTCTCTCTCTCTGCCGAATCATGGTACTTATATACTACATGACCTCCGCCAGACTCGTGGTTGTAATGTTATCCGAGTGAGGCTGAGGTCACAAGGTTGGAATAAGAAGGCCTTTCTTCTTTATGGACGCTCCTTACACTCCCCAACAAGTCTAAGCAAAGAAGGTCAGGTTGCACACGACTTCATTTTCCCTCAATTTAAAAGGAATCGGTGAGACGCTCTGGAAAGGAGTGAAGAGAGCGGAAGAGGGAGGGAAGGCAAGAGGGAGGGGCCAGAACAAAAGTTGAGAGAAAGAGAAGAGGTAAAAGAGGGAGAAGACTGAGGAAGAGGAAGGGGAGGGGCGCATGGAGCAGGTGAAGGGAGAGGAGGAGGGGAAGAGAAGGAGGAGAAAGAAGGGGAGGTGAGGAGGGCAGGTGAGGTAGACTTCTTCAAACCTGTTCACCTAAACGTCCTCAGAGGGTGACGCTGTCTGCTGTACCTAGACGAGCTCACACCTGCCGGCGCACACACACACACACACACACACACACACACACACACACACACACACAAAGACTCGACTTGTCGCTTGTTCATACGCTTGCTCCTTTTTAATTCGGTACACATCGGAACAACCGTACTGCCATGCGAAAACCTATTAATTCTATCCCACACGCTGCTCCGCCAAACACTTTAAAATATCAGCCATACACCGACCCACAAATGACTCACTCACCGCGGTGTAAAATAAAAAATATATATATTTACATAGTACAAATACAGCAATCGGCAACCAACAGAATTAGTTATTTTATTTTTTTCATTTCTTCTGTTTATGATATTGCGGGAGAGACGGCGAGAGGCGTGCGAGGGAGAGATGGAGTAAGGGAGGAATAGAGGAAGGGATGGATGGAGGGAGGGTGGGAGGGAGGGCAGGTGGGAACACATGTCTCTCTATTACTTGCTGCGACACTCGTGAATACTTGACGAGAGTTGATTGGCACCAACAGCGGGGCGCGGAGACCGGCTGCCGACCTACAGCGGAAATTTTGCTCTGCCGGATGGAAAAAAAATGGTGAGTGAAGTAGAGGTGTCGAGGACGCCGTGTGTGTGTGTGTGTGTGTGTGTGTGTGTGTGTGTGTGTGTGTGTGTGTGTGTGTGTGTGTGTGTGTGTGTGTGTGTGTGTGTGTGTGTGTGTGTGTACTTTCGTCTTGGTCATGCAATTGCTGATATATTAAATGTTACTTGTATGTTGTGAAGTTAACACGAATCTTTTACTCGCAATCTATACTGTTTGATTTTTCTTTTTCCCTCAAGGTGTAATGGCTCACATCGCCTGAAAACTGGTTATTTTCAACAGCTTCAATAGCTATCCTGTTATGCCAAATCCAGTTGCATTAACAATACAAGAACACACTGTCCTAAGCCTTAACCTCATAAGAACGAATAAGACGTGTGTGTGTGTGTGTGTGTGTGTGTGTGTGTGTGTGTGTGTGTGTGTGTGTGTGTGTGTGTGTGTGTGTGAGAGAGAGAGAGAGAGAGAGAGAGAGAGAGAGAGAGAGAGAGAGAGAGAGAGAGAGAGAGAGAGAGAGAGAGAGAGAGAGAGAGAGAGAGAGAGAGAGAATTCCTAAACTGGTGGTGAGATTTGTGAATAAAATAATGTCACAGTGTTCAGTTATGACGATACAGCCTCTTTAATCCGCCGCCTGATGAGGACTTGCACTCATTCCTTGGCCACATAAAACCCAAGGACGAGGCTTACATTACGATACACTTGACGATGCGCCAACACCAGAGACGTTAACTTCTCATGAGCCAAGAATGATGCTGCGCTGCCTTCCTAGCCTCCTCTTTCCTTCGCTCCTATGTTCTGCCACAGAACCACGACCTTCACTGCCGCGACGCCTTGTCCTGCATGGTGTGGCGCGCACTGCAATGTGGCCACATCAAGCAGGTTCAGGTTCTCTATACCCTCCACTGGTTCTTCCCGCCGATTCTTCTCTTCCTCCGCTTCTCTTTCTCTTTGCTGCTCTAACTATTTTTTTTTTTACTTTCATTATTGTTATCATTTTCATCATCATAATTTCTTGAACAGGTTACTTCACTTACTCTAATGTTAACACTGTTCCTAAGGCTTGTCTTCTCCCGTTCTTGCTTGCCACTCCTGAAGAACCCTGCGAAAGAGCCTTTACTTCGTCCAGCTCTTGTTGTACATGTTGCCAGAGTAAAATATATCTGAAGAACAAACAAGAGGAAAGAAAAGAAGGACAAGACTACCCAAGCACGGTGTTACTATGCCTGCACTGGCGATGACCGTGACGGGGGCATGACATGATGTATTGCATCTCAACAAGAAAAAAATAAATAAATAAGAAAAAAGCTACGTCGGCTACCACCCACTTCCGGTATTCAAATCAACGAAATTTTACAACCGAATCCTAGAATTATTATTTTCCTCTCTTCTTAACGTTTGTGGACTAACGTACAAACTATAATTACTTAATTTTTTAGACAATAAACTCAAAAGCTACCTCAATATTTCTATTATCTAAGCTACAAAAGTAATTCTTTGACAGTCTCCATTACCCTTTTACCTTCACACATAAGTATGATTAATCAGTTTCTCTACCATCGTACTGTTTATTCTCTCCCTCATCGTCCTTCAAAGACCAGTTCAGTGTTGGCATCAGGGAAGAGTGGAAGAGGGGCCCACCAGCACTCTGCAGCGCCCCTTCCAACCCTCTTTCTTCTCAAACTCGATTCAACTGTGTCCACGCAATATATTAATTGTTATTGTATCAGCGGGAAGGTAAAATTATGCAGCCATTCGCTGGACGTGTTGGCTCATCGGGCATAGATAACAAGAGTGCCGGAATGCTAGTAGTTGGAGGACGAACCTGCGGGCGACGAATCCCATTAGAATTATTAGTCCTCAGCAGATTCCAGGGGTTACAAGCCAGGCTTCAGGGGTGCACGCAGCTGTAATTACCAATATTGCCTCTGCATGCCAGCGTTCCTTGCATCAAAACAATATGCAGCGAGCAATTACTATTTATCAATTCCGTCCTGTGTTGGTGGCCGCGGGGTGAGGACGGGTAGGAAGAGCTTGGCCGGCAAAAGTGCGTCCGCTGACCATTGCCGGCTGTGCATGCATGTTCTCCAAATGATGTATCGTTATTTGTGATCTCTGCTGTGAAACAAAATTTTTTTGCGGCCACATATACAGAACAGACACATTGACCACCTGCCATTCTCAAACAAATATTACGCAGTCTTGAAAATGAGTCTTCAGAGTCTAGAGTGACGCAGTGCACAAGCAAACTGCTCTGCGTGACAAATAGAGCACCTAAGTTCTACATTACAGAAATATACTTATATACCACTAAGTGACCGATTGAAATGCACTCCTGAAAATTCTTACCATTGAAAATATCCAACACACAGGGAGTGCTGAGCACTTGCACAATCATTTACACGGCCAATTCCAACAGTGTGTTCTTCATAAAACACGAAGCATTTCTCATCACAAAATTTTAACAAAAGCTCTATCATAAAATTAAAGCCCTTTATGTGTTCTATGTTTATTTTACCCTAATTTCCCTAATGAATCTTTACAAGTTTTGTCCAGGTCTATTGTCTGGTGTTGGCAGAGCAATATATTACTATTACGGAAAACGATAACAACTTATGCTGACAAAGTGAATCATCGCAGTGACCATGTGTCAACAACACAAAACATACATACATGCACTTCCAATTAGTGGAAAAGGTAGCCGTTCCCTTAAACAACTTCATCTGGTAAAATCATAAATAAGAGCAATACTAATTTCCCTAAGTAGGGTGAGTGAGGCAAGGGGAGTGTGAAATACTGTAGTGAAGCAGGAATCGGATCACTGTTAAGATTGCTCACGGTGTTGATGCTCTGAGAGGGAGAAGGTTAACGAGATTATCGCTTAGTGCACAATAATTAACGTGAGCCTTGAAGCGAGACACAAAGGGGTCATTCTTGGAGAATGAGTGTGATGAAATTACAGCCACAAGGGTAAGGAGGAAAAGTAAAAAGTTCCCTGGAAAATGAAGGGCGCCTCCACCTCACAGGCGCGAGCTCTACACACGCCCATTGACGGAAGATGGAATGAAATGAACAATTTTTTTTCTTTTACAATATCAAGTAGATAACACCATCTCTTTGGTGAGAGAACAAAGGTGGGCAGTTCTATGCACTTCACATCGTCAGGCACAAGGAGTCAGACATTAATGTAGCAATACAAAGGGTACCTTAACATTTGTTAACATCTTCACCTCCGGAGAAAGGATAATGATGCACTTTGTCAATCTGTTTGTTGGAAAAAGGCGATGACAATGCCCATTTATTCAAAGAAACACTCGTTAATAGGTCCGATGTAGTTAAAAAAAGAAAAAAGAAATGCAACGTAGCAATCAATTTTGTATGCTCGTGGGAACCCACACTGCGTAATGCGCCCATCTAAGTAAGACAAATATCCAGATGGACCACGTACCTGTACAATGAGGGCGCACACGCACGCACGCACGCACACACACACACACACACACACACACACACACACACACACACACACACACACACACACACACACACGCACACTAATCCCATTCAAGCACAAAATATCAGACAAAAACACAAACTGCAATAATACATATAATAAACGGAATAAAAAATACAGTTGCAAATGTTAAAAATACATCTTGGGTTCGAAAGGCAAAACGTAGGAAGAATGTGGTGAGAGGGTGGGGGTGGGTAAGAGGGGGGAGAGGGCGAAAAATTAAACCCCATTTTCTGTTTGGAAGAAAAGTAAGACGGGCCATTGTTCTTTGTTAAACAATGAAGATAATGCACCGACCCCTCTAAGGCAGCCGGTGGGAGGGATGTGATGGGGAGGGGCGATGGGGGGAGTCCAAACCACAACAAAATTACTTGATGAAGTTAATTACCGCGTTCCTGGGGCGCTGCCGAGCCTCTGTTTGTGTTTCTGACTCTTTCTCCATCACTCTGAGCGCGCGTGCGGGCATGTGTGTGTGTGTGTGTGTGTGTGTGTGTGTGTGTGTGTGTGTGTGTGTGTGTGTGTGTGTGTGTGTGTGTGTGTGTGTGTGTGTGTGTGTGTGTGTGTGTGTGTGTGTGTGTGTGTGTGTGTGTGCAGTATTTAATTTACATCTGCGCGCGTCTTCATCTACGAGTATCCGTGTTTCCTGTGTTGAGTCTGCCAGGGCCAGTCTGAAATGTTTTGCAGTTCGTTGGCCAGATTTTACCTAAGATGTATCATTACAATAAATTATCATACACACAAAAAAAAAGTAAATAAAAGACAGGTTATCTGGCATACGTACAGACTTACAAACTAGATTTTTCTTCCTACAAAGGAAAATACTGAGCGAAAGCATATATTTACTTGTCAATCTGTTAAAACGTAATATTTTGATGGCGAGCCTTTTTCGTTACCTAATGACAACTTTATTTCCTTACATGAGCGATGGAATGTTTTCATTAACTCGTCAATTGCAAAATTTCTTTTTTCTTGGAATTTGCTTAACAAATATACCCTGCCAATAAGAATTAATTCATTTTCTGTTTATCTCTAGACAAGTGAATTGGCCATACTACAATGTTACGGGGTGATACCAGAACAGGTCCCATGTCACATCAATTCATTATGATGCAAAGAATGAAATGTATGTTGACGGTTCTCGCACCGTGCCATCTAATGGTTCCTGTAAATCGGTTTTATTAAAAACATTCATTCATTTAATTATGCACTTTTATACAAGTTTACACATTTCATATCCAATTTTATTCATCATAGTGTCACTATCAATTTCAATGATGGTTATAACGTCCATCTGGAGTTTCACAAGCTAAATTTCCAATTTATGTTCCTGTTTCAATTTTCCATTCTTCAGAACTGGGATGAATCCCGGTCACTTCCGAGATCAATAAGCGATAAATTCTCACTCCACTATTTTTTGTCCTAGCACTCCTTGCACTGGCCTTTACTCTGCATTGCTGCCATTCGCATATGAAATCCTTGGATAAAGTGTTTCTTTTGTTTCCCGACGATATACAATTCTTTTATCTCCTGTCTACAAGTGAAATTACTTTCCTCCACAATTTTCATCACATCTGGAGGACAAAGTTTCTCTTACTTGCAACATATTCTTTACTCGTGTAACACTACCTCGTGAAATATTTTACCTCTCGCCGGTTGCCTTTTCCTTCAGGGAAGAACCTTTCCTGGATAACTTCAGTCACAAAATTCTAATTTTGTTTATCGACGGTACGATGTTCTTGAAATACAACCAAGTGACGTATAAACCGGATGAAATTTTCAGATTTCCATTTGTAGAAAAATACTCCAAGGTCTTTATTGCTGATATGAGCAAGTGTGACATCAAAGTCACCACAAGCATGGCCAAGGAACTGATGGCAGTACGATTTTATTCAATACATAATAATAGTGCGAATATGAATAACTAACCACATTATGACTTATAGGGAGTTACCTAAATTTTCTTAAAACAGCCTGGTGCTACTGTCGGCGAGCTATAGTGAGGGAGGCTTCACAAACACCAGAACAACTCATGAAGACGTAAGAATGTCAACTAATCAATCAATAGATCAATCTCAAGAACTCCCAGAAGATTCAACACATCAACATTTAACATTGCCCTATTGTTTCCCCATCACCTCACCGCCAACCTCCGCCTTAGCTGGTATCGGAGAAATATCCTTTAATATGCACTTAGAGAATTACTTAATTAAATTCTAACCTAAGGAGAGATCAAACAGGTATTATCTTATTTCATCCACATTCTCGCTGTTATGTTTGAGTGATATGCGTTATCCTCATGGCGCCGGCGGGAGCAACAGTTACAACATCGGACTCAATGGTAGTAGTAGTAGTAGTAGTAGTAGTAGTAGTAGTAGAGCAAACGGAGGAGGAGGAGGAGGAGGAGGAGGAGGAGGAGGAGGAGGAGGAGGAGGAGGAGGAGGAGGAGGAGGAGGAGGAGGAGGAGGAGGAGGAGGAGGAGGAGGAGGAGGAGGAGGAGGAGGAGGAGGAGGTGGTGAGTGGTGGTGGTGATGGGTGGTGGTGGTGATGGTGAAGAAGAAGAAGAAGAAGAAGAAGAAGAAGAAGAAGAAGAAGAAGAAGAAGAAGAAGAAGAAGAAGAAGAAGAAGAAGAAGAAGAAGAAGAAGAAGAAGAAGAAGAAGAAGAAGAAGAAGAAGAAGAAAAAGAAGAAGAAGAAGAAGAAGAAGAAGAAGAAGAAGAAGAAGAAGAAGAAGAAGAAGAAGAGAGGAGGAAGGGCGGGAAAAGAGTGGTAGTAATATCACTCGGATTCGTAGTAGTCTATTTTGGGTGGTAAGAAGAAAGATGTTACAAGACCCTTGCAAGCAGGAGACTCCGCAGAGTTTCAAAATTCACGGGGCGGAGCAGCAGGGAAGAGAGCGGGCGCTTGTGCACACGCCCGCACACAC
>NC_059304.1:6722519-6727519 GCF_017591435.1 Portunus trituberculatus | reverse complement strand
AATTCGTCATCCATTAATTCATTTATACTTCCATTACTTTCATACATCGTTTCGCACACAAACAACTACCGGACCATAATTTCTGCGTTAATTAATGTCCTTCCATAACAAAAAGCTTGGCATTAACCATCCTCTTGACCACTATTATCTATAACACTTTCACTTATCACCTGTCCATGCCTTTTTTTCCTTACTCATTAATACTTCAAGTTGTTCTTTCATGTATAAATTTTAACAAAGGCAAGTAACGTAAATTTAAATGTATTCAAAATAGTCTTTCCAGCACTGCAACGACTCTTTCAAGGCACGCAGGAGTACTATGCTACATTTTACAGCCTTGCAGTAGCTTCCCGATTGGATTTCCTCTGTAGTACTTTATAAACGCTCCCTTGCTTGGTAATTCTTCTTCCTTGCTAATGTATTTCTCGTCTAGCTTTTCTTCGTTGCTTCGGTATTTATGTTTGTTTTAGTTCGCTGATTTGATATTTCTTTATTTATTGCGACTACCAATCACGCATTCCACAGCTTCTCTCAACCATCTCATGCAATGCACAATTCATCTGCACGCAGCACAACTAATCTTTTTCGCTCTCGACGGCCATAACTTTACCTATGCAGCTGTGACATGTGAAAAATTTGCATCACTGAAGTGCACAAAGCCAAAGTGAAAATAGTGGAAATGAATGTTTCTGGAATACGGATAATACATGAGGAAATGGAAGACAGAAAACATCAAGGGATACAGAAAGGCACAGGTTGGGAAACAAAAACGAGTGTTCCATTACACACAGGCACCAGAAACTTCCTCTCACCTAGATTTAAAGGCGCCGATGTGCAGAGTGGCGCTGCAGCGCGTGACAAATGTAGCAACAACAAACTCCAATAAGCCTTACAAGCTTCACGATTTCTGCCAACTGATCACCTACAATGAGAAAACAAAATAACAACATAAACAACAACATAATAAAAAGCAGCAGCAGCAACAGCAGCAGCAGCAGTAGTAGTAGTAGTAGTAGTAGTAGTAGTAGTAGTAGTAGTAGTAGTAGTAGTAGCAGTAGTCAGCAGCAGCAGCAGCAGCAGCAGCAGCAGCAGCAGCAGCAGCAGCAGCAGCAGCAGCAGCAGCAGCAGCAGTAGTAGTAGTAGTAGTAGTAGTAGTAGTAGTAGTAGTAGTAGTAGTAGTAGTAGTAGTAGTAGTAATAATAATAATAATAATAATAATAATAATAATAATAATAATAATAATAATAATAATAATAATAATAATAATAATAATAATAATAATAATAATAATAATAATAATAATAATAATAATAATAATAATAATAATAATAATAATAATAATAATAATAATAATAATAATAAGAAGAAGAAGAAGAAGAAGAAGAAAGAGTAGATGAAGAAAAAGAAAGACATCAACCATAATAATAATAATAATAATAATAATAATAATAATAATATAATAATAATAATAATAATAATAATAATAATAATAATAATAATAATAATAATAATAATAATAATAATAATAATAATAATAATAATGATAATAACAATAATAATAATTAATATTGATAATAACAATAATAATAATAATAATAATAATAATAATAATAATAAAAATAATAATAATAATAATAATAATAAAGTAATAATAGCGGTAATAATAATAATAATAATAATAATAATAATAATAATAATAATAATAATAATAATAATAATAATAATAATAATAATAATAATAATAATAATAATAATAATAATAATAATAATAATAATAATAATAATAATAATAATAGTAATAGTAATAATAATAATAATAATAATAATAATAATAATAATAATAATAATAATAATAATAATAATAATAACAATAATAAAATAGTAATAATAATATTAATACTGTAATAATAATAATAATAATAATAATAATAATAATAATAATAATAATAATAATAATAATAATAATAATAATAATAATAATAATAATAATAATAATAATAATAATAATAATAATAATAAATGATAATAATAATAATAATAATAATAATAATAATAATAATAATAATAATAATAATAATAATAATAACAATAATAAAGATAATAATAATAATAATAATAATAATAATAATAATAATAATAATAATAATAATAACAATTTATCAGTACTGCATGAAAAGGAAGAACATTTGTTCGCCTCCCCCCCTCTCTCTCTCTCTCTCTCTCTCTCTCTCTCTCTCTCTCTCTCTCTCTCTCTCTCTCTCTCTCTCTCACTGATATATACTTAATTTCTTCCTTTCTTTCTTCCTTCCTTCCTTCCTTCCTTCTTTCCTTTCCTCCTCCCCATTCCTCCTGCTCCTCCTCCTTCTGCTCCTCCTGCTCCTCCTTCCCCCTTGTCCTCTCTAGGCTGTGCTGCTAATAATAAAAGTGAGATAAGCCGTTCAATTTCCACAGGCAAAGATCCAATCTCACCTTAACAGCGAGATAGAGCAGGTTTATCGCGCTTAATTCATAGCAAGGAGGAGTGTTTTCCCAGGTGCCTTTATGCGCGGGACCTGTTCAGCACTGGGAGGGGCTCTCAGGGGATGGACACTATGAAAAAGATTCCCCCCTTTCGGCCTTTTGTGTTCAAGATAGCATTAGTGTAGCTGCTCGGGTCATCATCATATCTAAAGTGTACAATGATGTGCATTTTTAGTGTGTATCATAAATGCTTCAAAGTGCATCATATAATTAGATGTAGCAACCACAAACAAACAAAAAATCAAGTTGTTTTCACATTCCCAGGGGGTGAAAACTTTTCGTGTTTCTCATTGTAGGTACATACGTCATTCAACTCGCTTTTGTTATCATTTTATGATATTTGATAAAGAATGAGGTGAAAATGGCACTTTTCAACGTAAGTACTCAGCACTGCACCACACCATATCAAAAACAGCAATGATGCTGAAAAATTAACTCTTATTTACTTCTGTTCGATATATAAGTCGAGAGGTAAAAAGAAGCCTCGAACAGCGGACATAAAAGCAGTGATACTGAGACGGAAACAAAGAGACACGGAACAGCGACGTCACTTTTACAGTCGCCCACTGCCTCCCTCAGCAGAGACGGCAACCAAGCGTCCACGGAACACAGGCACAACCGACACACACTGCAAGTACCGGAGGGAGCATTTGAAAAGGATCACTTACGTGGGAATTTTCTACGCAAAAAAAAAAATAAATAAATAAATGAAAAAAAAAATAAAATAAAACTAGTACTGAGTAAAAGACAAATACAAAAAGAGAAGAGCGCATTATACGTAAACACAAAATAAAAAGAATACACAAAATTATGAGAAAGGGAGATAGGAAGTTTATCCCTGGCGGCAAACATGAAATTGAACTGATACAATAATAATAATAATAATAATAATAATAATAATAATAATAATAATAATAATAATAATAATGATAGTAGTAATAATAATAATTATTATAATAATAATAATAATAATAATAATAATAATAATAATAATAATAATAGTAGTAGTAGTAGTAGTAGTAGTAGTAGTAGTAGTAGTAGTAGTAGTAGTAGTAGTAATAATAATAATAATAATAATAATAATAATAATAATAATAATAATAATAATAATAATAATAATAATAATAATAACAATGAACTAAACGTCGAGGAAGTATGCAAATTACTCTAGTAACTCCTACGCATCACACATTGGGTGGGTTATCATGTGGAGGACGAGATGCTCTCCTGCATCTTCCAGTTGATCAGCGACACCTGCAATCCGGCCGCCGTCATGGCCGAGGGAGCCGCGGGTTGCGAGGGGAAGACGGCTCGACGTCACACGTGGGGTGACCGACAGACAGACATCAGGGAAACAATGACAGTATAAGCAATTAAACAAATTTGCTGTAGGTGGAATGCAGAAGGCTGATGAGGGGAAGTGAGGGGAATGAGAGGGAGAGTGACGATCTTTATTATAAAATAGAAGAGCAATCACATCTGCAGCGGCATCGAATAATCCATCAGATTACTGACACCGAGTTCACGTGAGGCTAAAGCTTCCTAACTTTCCGACTGGGATCTCCTCTCGTCGTGATTTGACTTACAGATGTGAAAGGGATGCGGGGAAAACGTGAGCGAAGACCCTTAAACTGCCACCTCCACCCTGACGCAGCCGCTGCCCCGCCCCGTCCCACTTCGCTCCGCCCAGTCCCTGCACCCCGAGGGATCCCTCTGAGGGAGGAGGGAAGGTCGTGCCACTGCAGCACAGGGAGCAGTAAAAACCAAGCCCGGCGCCATGGCAATCTATCCTCAAGATCCCGCAGCCCAATCACCGACACCTCACGCTCGCTAACGTCGAGGGAGTCGCTATTTTACGAGCACCCTGTAGCCCGGACTGTCAGTGGTTGGAAAAACCGATGGTCGAGGCCCTCACACTCAACAATAGAAATGCATTTTAAATCCTGTTGGAGGGTGGACAGCTTCAAGGAGCACACACAGCGGGTAACAGAACCTGCTGACAGCTGACAGGGAGAAGACTAGAAGGGTCACAGAGGGACAGACGGAAAGTGATATTCTGCCGGGTCGACCCAGCCACTCATCTCAGCCAAAGCAACCAGACCTCTCGTCAGCCTCGCTGATGCAACAACAGTTACCTTATCCTCGCACTGTGTCTCTGCGGTGACACCTTAATCGTGTCAAACATGCATGTGTCCAAGAAAAATCTGCCGGATGTTGAAATGTCGCACATAGTCTACATTTTCACCTAAACGCGGTCAAAGTTCAGCGTAAACTGATCACACACACACACACACACACACACACACACACACACACACACACACACACACACACACACACGCACACACACACAGACACCGCGTAGTGTAGTGGTTAGCACGCTCGACTCACAATCGAGAGGGTCCAGGTTCGAGTCCCGGGAAGCGGCGGCGAGGCAAATGGGCAAGCCTCTTAATGTGTGGCCCCTGTTCACCTAGCAG
>NC_059304.1:6712519-6717519 GCF_017591435.1 Portunus trituberculatus | reverse complement strand
TCACCCCGTGATGCAATTCATTTCATAACAGACAAGTAATACACAATTGGAAAACTGTGATTAATGAATTCATCACAGACATTATGTTCAACATTTTGGTCTTAAGACTTTCATTAATAACATAACTATTATTATCATTATTATTTATATTACTATTATTATTATTATTATTAGTAGTAGTAGTAGTAGTAGTAGTAGTAGTAGTAGTAGTAGTAGTAGTAGTAGTAGTAGTAGTAGTAGTAGTAGTAGTAGTATGATTATCAATATTATCATTATTATAATTATTATTATATTATCATCATCATCACCATCACCATCACCATCATCACCATCATCATCATCATTATTATTATTATTATTATTATTATTATCATTATTATCATTATTGCACGGGGAGGTGAGAAGATACACAGGTGTAGAAAAACTAATTTATTAACAGGTCGGGAAATAAAGTCAACTTCATACACCTGTGTTTCCTCTCACCTCCTACTCCATCCTGTGTAAATGTCTGAACATTATTAATGTTCTCATTATTATTTTATTATTATTATTATTATTATTATTATTATTATTATTATTATTATTATTATTATTATTATTATTATTATCATCATATTATTATTATTATTATAATTATTATCATTACTACGATTATCATTTTCATTGTTACATCATTTATCCTTATCGACATCATTCCTAATGAATATTTTCCCTGATATTAAGCATTTCATAGAAACAGTCTTGAAAAGTTATATTCCCTTATAGTCTTTTTTTGTCATTAATATTATTACAACAATCATTTCTACATCCATTACCATTATCATCATTACTTTCCTTATCATTGGCATAATAATTAAAATAGCTACTACAGCAACAACACCACCACCACCACCACCACTACCACCACCACCCACCACCAACAACAACAACAACAACAACAACAACAACAACAACAACAACAACAACAACAATAATAATAATAATAATAATAATAATAATAATAATAATAATGATAATAATGATAATAATGATAATAATAATAATAATAATGATAATAAAGATAATAACAACTAATAAAAATAATAATCATCATAATCATAGTGATAATAATAGTAACATAATAATAATAGTAATAATAATAATAATAATAATAATAATAATAATAATAATAATAATAATAATAATAATAATAACAATGATAATAGTAATAAAAATAATGATAATAGTAATAAAAATAATAATAATAATAATAATAATAATAATAATAATAATAATAATAATAATAATAATAATAATAATAATAACAACAATATTAATAATAATAACAATAATGACAATAGTAACAATAATACTAATAGTAATAAAAAAAATAATAATAACAAAAAAAATAGAACATCATACTCACTATTGCTACCCGGAGTGCACCTGACTCTTAGCTGACAGATGCACTTGGCTCACTTAAAACGACACCCCTTCAAACCTGTTTTCGTCAAGTACCAACATGTATCGCTAGCCCAAGACTCGTTTTTCTCCCTCTCCGATTTAGGAAAGTTATGACACCTTCCGTTACGCCGGCAAACACTCCTCGAGAAGTACTTCCTGCAACAATGAGTAATGTGCGACAGGTTCATATTTGACTAAACTATCTCGTGTCCTCTCTGACATGAATTGTACCCTGCCGTCATAACACAATATACCACGCATGTGTTCACTATATACCCTAACTGCACCACGTTGTATAAAGAAAAAAAAAAGTAAAAACTATACTCATTTTAAGTTAACCGCATTATCTCTGCATCTCGAAATTAAACTGGAACTGAACCCAACGTGACGACTGAAAGAGAAGCCATGATATTACCCACAACGCACTCCGTATTAACTAGGACAACATTCGCCGTCTGCGTGCTACTCCCGATAATCAAGGCCAGTCGGTGCGGCACCTACCCATAACCATGCATGACGGCCTTAGGGACACGCCCCACACTGCACACGTTTTCTGAAAGCATCTAACTATCCATTTTACTCTGTTACGATATTTGATTTTCTCCTGTGGGCTATTACGGTCTAGGTTTACAGCTAGTTAATCACGTCCAGGAATGACTACAAGTGCACATCAAACATACATGTCTATCTTATCCAAAAAGTAAGTAAATAAGTAAATAAATAAATAAAAATAAATAAATAAATGCCATCTTACAAATAGTCTTTTTTTTTTTATCTTCAGTTTCAAAGCTCGCAGACCTGGGCCCAAATCCCTCGACTAGTACCGCACTATCAACACAGGATGCTTCATACAAGATACTACACCAATCCACCTTTCCCCAGGAACTTTTCCACTCACGAAACACGACGAAAAACTTTTTTTTTATTTTATGAACATTGCACAACACCATTTTTTTCCTTCTTAGTTCTTGGTTTTCGTCTGCCACGCGTAAGCAGACTAAAGACTTACAATGGCTATGTCTACACAGATACGACACGGGTACTATAGATTGGTACATATTGCATCAAATATTGGAGCTAATAGTAGTAGTAGTGGTAGTGATGGTAATGGTGGTGGTGTTGGTGTTAGTGGTGGTGGTGGTGGTGGTGGTGGTGGTGGTGGTGGTGGTGGTGGTGGTGGTGGTGGTGGTGGTGGTGGTGAAAGATGAAGGTATAAAATTCACGTACCAATTGCGATATCATGATCACCGCCATTCAAAATATTTTCATATATTAACATAGATTAAAATAATAGTAACGTTAAATTCCGATCTGGGAAGGAGCAAGCTAGGTCACTGACCTGAAGCAGGTCATTGCCCCCCGAGCGTGAGTACCGCAGGCCTTCTCCTAGGTCAGTGCTTCCCCTAGGTCAGTGTTCCTACGGTTCGTACCCAAAACGTAATCAATACCAGAATATACCACACCCTACTAAGGCTTCGCGAACTTTTGGTATCTCTCTCTCTCTCTCTCTCTCTCTCTCTCTCTCTCTCTCTCTCTCTCTCTCTCTCTCTCTCTCTGGGTACATTTCTCCCCCCAGACCACTCTTCCGCCTTCCTCCACAGAAACTTCCCCCCACCCTGCTGCCACACAGACACACAAGACACGTGACGTCACCAAGAATTACACAAGATTCCGATAGAGGGCACCACTATAACCTGACACTGCTGCGCACACATTATCGCACCATCGCACAAATAAATCTTTAAAATATCTTTGTATGAAAACGATAAATCATTATTGATGATTTATAATATTACCATCGTCATAACTATTGCTGCTGCTGCTGCTGCTGCTCCTGCTACTACTACTACAACTGCTACTAACAATAGCAATAATAATAATAATAATAATAATAATAATAATAATAATAATAATAATAATAATAATAATAATAATAATAATAATAATAATAATAATAATAATAATAATAATAATAATAATAATAATAAATAATAATAATAATAATAATAATAATAATAATAATAATAATAATAATAATAATAATAATAATAAATAACTTTATAAATAATAAAGATGATGATGATAATAATAATAATAATAAAAATAATAATAATAAAAATAATAATAATAATAATAATAATAATAATAATAATAATAATAATAATAATAATAATAATAATAATAATAATAATAATAATAATAATAACTATATAAGTAATAAATATAATAATAAAAAAAATAATAATAATGATAATAATAATAATAGTAACAATAATGAAGAAATACATCAAGAATAAAACGATTATAGCGATCCTAAGAAATTTTAACAATTATTATAATACACTGCATGTGGCAAGGGCAAGAATAGTTGTAGTTGAACATTAAAAAGACATGCAGGCAACTGAATGGCTCAGAAAAATTATAATTTGCACCAACATGAAAATAAAAACAAACATGCTTCATCTGTAGCAAACACACACACACACACACACACACACACACACACACACACACACACACACATATAAACGAAAATAATTCTGCATTTTCACAGAAAAGAAAATTGTTAATGAAAATTAATTTCACAGTGAAGAAAGAAAGAGGAGGGGCGGGAGGGCAAAGATCCGAGATACGTAACTTTTTTTTTTTAAATTAAAGAAATAATAAAGAAGAGCATTTGCAAAAGGGAAGAAGGAGGAGAAGGAGGAAGGAAGGAAGGAAGGAAGGAAGGAAGGAAGGAAGGAAGGAAGGAAGGAAGGAAGGAAGGAAGGAAGGAGGAGGAGGAGGAGGAGGAGCAGAGAAAAGCGATCACAAACAAGTATCTTCATCAAGGAGAGCTGAGTAACTATGCCAAAGTTGTGTGTCAGCGTCCCCCACTTCTTTGTCTTTTCCTTTCCTCCTAAAATATTTCATTATTTATTCTGCATCTCAGGTATGTTATCTTGCTACATGTGCAGCTTTCTATACAATAATTTCAAGAAAATGTCCATCGTTATTTCTCTCTCTCTCTCTCTCTCTCTCTCTCTCTCTCTCTCTCTCTCTCTCTCTCTCTCTCTCTCTCTCTCTCTCTCTCTCTCTCTCTCTCTCTCTCTCTCTCTCTTACAGAATTGTTTCACATATCTTCCTGTTCCTTTCATTATCAACATATGAAAATAGCGTTTTTCATAAACCTTTTTTTTTTGTAGCTTTTCTTCATATAGACTATATCTTTTTTACCGTCTGTCTACATTTATCTAGTCTGTATAAATGTCTGTAGTATGTATCCATGTGTGTATGTGTGTCCGTTTGTCTGTCCCTTTCATTACTCATGCATTACTGTGACGTCCCTTCTCTCCTCAACCTCCTACTTCACCCTCTGTTCCTCCTCATCCTCATCCTACTCTTTCATTCTTTCCACCCTTGCTCCTCCAACGCTTCTCTCTTCCCCCTCCGCCACCCCAGGCATACCCTCTCGGCCAGCAACAAAAGGGACGGTGACACCTGCAAAAATGACCGTGATGGAGTGCTGTACACCTGACCACCACCGGCCCGCACTGCCATGTCCACCTGAGAGTTCA
>NC_059304.1:6677519-6702519 GCF_017591435.1 Portunus trituberculatus | reverse complement strand
GAAGGAATCATTAATATTCTTCCTGTCTTCGTGCTCAGTGTCGCGATGCATGTCATTGTTTACTCCGAGCTCGTGCTTATACCGAGTGATTTTTCCCCCTTTATATCTTTCTGCCTTACTTTTCATTCGCGTCTTTTTTTTTTTTTTTTTTTTTTTTTTTTTTTTTTTTTCTTTCATTCGTTTGCCTTTCCTTTCCCTGCTTCTTCTTTCTGTATGTTTCCCAGTCTATGTATTTCTCTCTTTCTTTCTTTCTTTCTCTCTCTCTCTCTCTCTCTCTCTCTCTCTCTCTCTCTCTCTCTCTCTCTCTCTCTCCTTCAGTTTACACGCCAATGACCTCCAAATCCTTTACTCTTCACTTATTAATGTTCTTTCTCCTTGTCCTCGTCTCTCTCTCTCTCTCTCTCTCTCTCTCTCTCTCTCTCTCTCTCTCTCTGTTATTCAACCTTCCTCATGTATCGCTTCATCGCACTCCTTTCTTTTTTTCTGCTCCTTTCTTTCTCATCCCGCCTGATAAACCTTTTTTGGTCGTATTCTCCCTCTTCCTTACCTGACGACTCCCTTCCCTCCACCCCATACCTGTCCTCCCCTTCCCCTTCCCCTTCCCCTTCCGCCATGATGTCTCCTGTGTTACCTTCCCTCCTCCTCCCCTTCTCTCTCACTTCCTCCTTCTGTCTTCCTCTCCTTACCACCTTCATTTCCCCTTTATCTCCACTCCGCTTCCTCTTTCACGCTCTCACTTCCCTCCCACACACACACACACACACACACACACACACACACACACACACGGTAGCTCAGTGGTTAGAGCGCTGGCTTCACAAGCCAGAGGACCGGGGTTCGATTCCCTCCAGGTGGAGATATTTGGGTGTGTCTCTCACGTGTAGCCCCTGTTTACTTAGCAGTGAGCATCGAGGAGTTGTGACCTTGTTGTCCCGAGTGTGTGTGTGCCTGGTCTCAGGCCTATCCGAAGATCGGAAATAATGAACTCTGAGCTCGTTCCGTAGGGTAACGTCTGGCTGTCTCGTCAGAGACTGCAGCAGATCAAACACACACACACACACACACACACACACACACACACACACACACAGTCCTCGCCATCATCGCTACCACCAAGTCACAACAATTGAACAGAAACTCTCTCTCTCTCTCTCTCTCTCTCTCTCTCTCTCTCTATCACGTATAGGAATCACGGTCCGAGTGTTCTTGCCGCTCCACGCATGCGCAAAAATGAGGCAACTCGAGAGGTTTCATTTGGTTTCATCCGAGCTCTGTTTTCGCTCCGCTGAAGCTTCGTCTGGGTACACTTTTGGGGAGCTTGGTTAAGGTCGAATGGAGAGACAGGCTTCCCGGTCAGTACGTGCGTGACTAAGGTCTTCCTGAGCAACAGTAATGAAAAAAAGTAATAGCCTCAGAAATGTCTTTAATCCGCCATTAAGGATTCCATCCCTTTCTTTCTCCCTTTCCCAGCTTTTCTTTCGCCACCAAGCCTCCCACGTCATCTCTTTCCTCATTCTTTGTCCTTTACTGTTCTTCCTTCACTCACTCTGCTCCCTCCCTTCTATTGCTTGCTGCTCCTTCTCTATCACAATCGTTGTCATTATTTTCGTGTCTCCTGTTTTATTTATGTTTTGTTTATGTGTTGTTAATTGTTTGTTTACGACTTACACTTTGTACACTAATTATACAAAAACGTGTTACGATATCGTATAATCCAAAGTCTGTATATTAAGGGTATTAATAAATCATCTTGCTAGTCTAATTCTCTCTTCACACAAAGTAAACTTAAACACCACAATACCCATAAAGACTAATAATATACAATTAGTGAGAAAATAAGTAAACCCACTGATAAGCACTACATGAATTATTCAAATAGATACATTGTTTAAGGTTTTGTTCGCATGAGCTCAATGAGTTGATAATCCGTAACTATTAATAAGATACAATTAGCGCAAATGAGGCTGATAAACTGCGCAGAAAAAAATCTTGGACACTTCCATAGTTAGTTTGACGATGTGTGCATGAAGTGTATGGCTGCTGATAGAGAGAGGAAGTTTATTGTGGCGGAGCAGAGGTGGTGATATCTTGAGGTGGCGCAAAGCCAGGCAGGTACTCCAGGGCGGCGAGGCAGGTGCTGGAGGCAGGTTCCTCGCCACTCCAGCCAACTTAGGTGCTCGTGCTTCCGAAACAGTTATAATGACGCTTGCTGCCCTACCCCCCGAACTAAACCCGCAGGGCCTACCCCCGCCACACTGCCCCGCCCCCAATGAAACCCACATCCTCCAGAGACAAGTGAAACAGCCTCCGTCACCACTCCCACCGCAGCGTCGCACCAAAAAATATCGCATTTCCGGAGCGACTTTTCCTTCCATGACAGATGTTTTGAATGTGGTGACCTGGCATTTCTCAAACACACGGGATCTCACAGAAGCCAGTCGACCCGGTCAATTTAGATAAAGTTCAAGGTTCTGTCACTTCCTTCAGCCAGGGGCAGGGCACGCCGTATGCCAGATGTGAGGGCGTCTCTGAAAAAGCCAGTTAGTGTTACTTCTACCCCGGCCTACTTATTACCAGTTCACAAACCGGACAAACCTGGGGGAATCAGACGACTGACTGCTCGAAAACACCGCGCCAAATAACTAGGAAAATAATGGTCTCACCCTAACCCACCGCAGGGAAGCCAAGGCGAGGAGAGGCGAGGTGAGGTGAGGCGAGGCAAAGCAAGGTAAGACGAGGCAAGGCAAAACAAAGCTAGGCAAGGCAAGGCAAGGCAAGGCAAGGCGAAGGAAGAACAGACAAGATAAGGCAAGGCAAAGCAAGGTAAGTTAAGGCAAGGCAAGACAAGGCAAAGCAAGTTAAGGCGAGGCGAGGCAGGCAAGGCAAGGCAATGGAAGGCAAGGATAGCGGGTTCGAAAGCGGATGAACGAGTGCGTACGAGTAGCTGTAGGTCTGCTTAGTGGTGGGTCAGTCGAGTGGCACTGTACGACGCATGTTTTCCCGAGAAATATCAGGCAGTGACCAGTGCAACTTATCCGAAATTGAGGCCGGGTGCTCTTTGAACTGCTGCCTCGAGTGACTGATGACGAGGTGGATTTTCCAGATCAGCGCCTACTGACTCATGGTTTATTGATTTGTGCACCATTTTTTTCTCCAATATTTTCACAGTGGTATTCTCGATTCCCGTTATTATCTATCAGTTTTAAAGTTACCAACTCATTGATGTGAAACTTCTCCTGCGTTTTTACCATTCACTCGGTCATGAAGAAATGATAATTACCACCGTACCGTGAGGAGGAGGAGGAGGAGGAGGAGGAGGAGGAGGAGGAGGAGGAGGAGGAGAAGAAGAAGAAGAAGAAGAAGAAGAAGAAGAAGAAGAAGAAGAAGAAGAAGAAGAAGAAGAAGAAGAAGAAGAAGAAGAAGAAGAAGAAGAAGAAGAAGAAGAAGAAGAAGAAGAAGAAGAAGAAGAAGAAGAAGAAGAAGAAGAAGAAGAAGAAGAAGAAGAAGAAGAAGAAAAGAAAAGAAGAAGAAGAAGAAGAAGAAGAAGAAGAGGAACAACAACAACAAAACAAAGGAAGGAAGGAAGGAAGGAAGGAAGGAAGGAAGGAAGGAAGGAAGGAAGGAAGGAAGGAAGGAAAGAAGGAAGAAAAGGAGGAAGAGAAAAGGGAAGAAAGGAAAAGATAGGAAGAAAAGATGAAGGAATAAAGAAAACGAGAGAGAGAGAGAGAGAGAGAGAGAGAGAGAGAGAGAGAGAGAGAGAGAGAGAGAGAGAGAGAGAGAGAGAGAGAGAGAGGATAAAATTAAACCGTACCAAGGAAGAACACAGAGTACCTAATATGTAGTCGTTCAAGTTTGGCCTCCCTGTTGCCCGGTTCACGTTGAGGCCGGGTGGAGGGAATGAGAAGGGGGGGATGGAGCAGGTCTAGTTTTACTCCTTGAGCGTGTTCAGCCCGAAGCGGCCAAGCTGGAGCGTGCCAGGTGGTCACCGATACCTCAACTGCCCTGCCTAGCTACACTACCCACACGTGCTGCCCTAACTGACCGGCTATCTCTCTCTCTCTCTCTCTCTCTCTCTCTCTCTCTCTCTCTCTCTCTCTCTCTCTCTCTCTCTCTGTACCAGGTCACACTTCCTTTCTTATTTGATTATCCACTTTAATTAATCCCAAAAAGCAAGAGACCTGCCTCACCCGTCTTTCAACTTTGATATCAATGGAAGTTGTGTCTAAAATCTCTCTCTCTCTCTCTCTCTCTCTCTCTCTCTCTCTCTCTCTCTCTCTCTCTCTCTCTCTCTCTCTAGCACTAGACCACCAAGTTTGAACCAAAATGTCTGTGTGGTCTGTTTTTATAAGTATTTCTATCTATGTGTGTAATTCACTCCTATTAGCTTCAGTAACGGGAGGATCGGAGGAGCCGATGAAGAGGAACGCGGTCATGTGGGGTTTCTTGTTTGAGGAAGAGAAGAAGCAGGAAGAACAGAAGACAGACGCAGCAACTATCTACCACTGAGCATGGACAATACAGTTGTTTTTTGTTTTTTTTTCTCAAATTAACTATCACTATCATAATGCAGAGATTAAATGTACTTCAAGTCGATGACAGATGTTTTTCATTCCTTCACTCCATCTGCAATGTAATACCTTGTAACTTATACTTGTGCATTTGTTAAGGCACTACAGTCAGGATGCAGCAAAGCTTATAACAGAGTCACGTAGAGTTGGGGATACAACTGAGGAAACAAGTTTGATGGACGTTACTTTCTTACGCTTACATGTGTAGATTATCTCATGAAATATTTATTGAGTTGAGGCGGTACCGGTGCTGTTTGAAGCACCAGTAACAGCAGCATCAACACCAGAAATAACGGTAGAACGAAAAGCAGCAATAGCAGTAACGCAACAACATGAATAAAAGCAGCAGCAATAGCAACAACAACAGCTGCAGTAGTAATGGTATTCCTACTATTATTGTTTTGATATTAATGTTATTATTATTCACACCAAAAAAAAACTGTGTTCCTGCTTAACAGGAAACAAATATATATTTTTAATTGAATTAGCACACACGTAAATAACAAAAGTAGGGCGGGCGAGCGGTGCATCACGGTCATGTATGGTGGTGGTGAGCGCTGCCACACACCTGGTGAGGGCGGGGGAGATGGGGGCGAGATGGCCCCTCCCTCATTAGTTGGTTCAGCAGACCGAGGCTAAACTCGTGTCTCAGCGCCCGCTCCTCCCTCTTGCGGTGCGTCCAGCAGTTTCACCAAAATTTGTTTATCATGCGTTTGGTCTCAAAAGTGATTACTTTTTCAAATGCCATGGTCATGTTGGTGAATAATAAAAGCGAGAGCCAAATCTTTAGAGTCACTGGAATGCTTTTTCTCTCTCTGTTCGAACAAAAAATCAGACGATCATGGCGGGTCAGGCGACCGAGTTCGTGTCGCCTTCAATATGCAAGACTCGAAACTAGAAAGAAAAATAGCAAGTGTAAATGCCCAAACAGAAAACCTTTAACGATAGACACAAAGAAAATCCTTTTATGAAACATCAAAATTAATCCTTTCAGCTCCGATTTATGGCAGTGTAGAGAGCACGAAACAATGTCCATACTGTAGAAGGCGCAGCTGGCGACACCCTTCATGGAGAAGCTTCCCTCTCCTACGATGTTCGTCCCATTGTTTAAGAAGTGAACACAGTACAAGTCACCAAGTTGTTACCTTAGTCCACCAGGCATCCCATCGGGCCTCCCTGTCCTCGGCTCTCTGTCCGCCCGCCCTCCCTCCGTTCCCCCTCTCCCTCTCGAGTGCAGCCGTCGTCCTATTTTTAACAACATCCCCAACCCCCGTTTCATGTCTGCTCGGTTTGTCTGATGATTTTTTTCTCTTTTTATGCTTCTATATAGCCACTTCACCCATCCCCCCTTTCTCGTCCCTATTCGCCCCTTCACTCCACTAAATTCCGCGCCCACTCCAAACCCCTCAATGTGCAATTATTATAGTGTTCTGAGGCAATCTCGCCTTCCATGAAATAAATATATAAACCGTATGTAGCCCGACACGACCCGGGTTGACTGTGAAAAAAAAAATCGAAAAAAAGCCTCCCGGTCGACTGTTTAGGTTTTATTATTTTTTCATGTGGACCCCACACCGGCCTCTGCATCCTCTGTTTGGTGAGGGACTGGGGGGAGCTCAGGTCAGCGGTTTCCTGGTCCCTCTCACACGCAACGCCGATGCAGATGCCGACTAATTGCGTCATTGTCAAAGGTTACGGCCTAAGACCACCGCCATCACAGTAGAGTTAGCGCGCATAGAGAACACAACTTCCCTCCCTACACTTCCCGATCTCCACTACTCATTTACATTTAATCTTCATACGAATTTTGTCCGAGTATTAAACGTACGTTAAAATATCTCCACACTCGCCGGTGATCAAAAATTATTTGGTGGTTCGTACGGGTCAGTCCGACTGCCATTGGTTGATAAATTTTTACGGTTAAATGCACATAAGATATTCGAAAAGTTAGCATATAAAAAGTGATTTCGAGTGTCACAGCGTTCAAAAATGTAAAATCCTGCCAACAGGGCGGCAGGTTTTAGTGTACTCTCAGTGAAAACAAATCTGACTGCAAAAGTCACGTTTCCTACACCAAAGAAATACATTTCCCATCCCCCCTTCCCCCAAAAACGCCATGTTTGCTGTGTTCTCCCGAGAGGTGAAAAAGGCAAAAACATGGCCAGAACCCGTGTTGTGGACCACTCTTGTGAGAAGTCTGAACGTCCACACATTTCTGGCACCTCCACCACCGCCACCCAACACAGATGTGAAAAAATAGTTGCAACAATTCATTTATATATTTTACATATAATGTCAATATTACACAATGGTATATCAAAGTAAAGACGATTTTCTTAAGATAAGGTACTTACATAAGTTTATCCCAGAATTCCAAAAGAAAGCACAGGAGGGATATATTACTGGTGAAGAGTAAGTGATGTACATCTGATTATTGTAATAAGAGTTAATGAGAAACTGATTTCCCATAACCTTAAATATGAAAGAAAACTGTTACATAATTCAACATGAAAGACTGTGTTTGATTTCCAAGAGACGTGTATTTTGCCATAACTGCATAATCACGCAAATACCATTCTTTTTTTTTTTTTTTTGCCTAAAGGATAAAAAAGAAAATGAAATAGCAACCATGACCTTCCGGTTCCACCTGTGTGTGTGTGTGTGTGTGTGTGTGTGTGTGTGTGTGTGTGTGTGTGTGTGTGTGTGTGTGTGTGTGTGTGTGTGTGTGTGTGTGTGTGTGGATGGGCGCACACGCGCACGCACCCTTGCCTTCCCGCCGCTGCATGATTACTTGACCATTCCACATGGGACCTAGAGTTCGGATGACACACACACACACACACACACACACACACACACACACACACACACACACACACACACACACACACACACACACACGAGAGAGAGAGAGAGAGAGAGAGAGAGAGAGAGAGAGAGAGAGAGAGAGAGAGAGAGAGAGAGAGAGAGAGAGAGAGAGAGAGAGAGAGACCCTTGCTGTCTTTTATAAAACTAAACACTATCTTACAAAACTCCTGTGGACGATTGGTAAAGAAAAATAAAAGAAAAAGAAAGAAAGAAAAGAAACCTAGGCACAAGACAATAAAAAGAAGTACGAGAAGGAAACAGACATGCGTGTTTATAATGGAGGTAAGAGGTGGGGACGCCAATCAACATGAAGTTAATAAATAGTGACAAGGTTCATCATCCGCTACTTTCCGTCAGGTCTACGATTACAGCATAAGAGTTCCTCCTGCTCAAGTAACAGCTGCTTATAAGAAAAAAAAGAAAAGAACCAGCAAAAGCAGAAAAAAAAATCCATTACACAGGGAAGGAATATATCATCGTCACTTAATCTTCGCAATCTATCATTAACTTGATTCTTTAAGTGGTGATTTATTTTCTTTTTCCGGAGGTTCTGCTGGAAGACAGAGAGGAGGGTGGCTAGGAAAGAGGAGGGAAGAGCAAGATTGAAACAGAAGGGAGGAGGATGGTTGGAGAAACAAGAAGGAGGAGGATGGTTGGAGAGATGGGAGGGAAGGGATTGGTTAGAAAGATAAGAGGGAAGATATTTATTAGAGACGGCAGGGAATGGATTAGTTGGAGAGACAGGAGGGAAGAGAGTTTTTGGAGAGACAGGAGGGAGGCAGGTAAGAGGAGGAACAAAGCATTTCTGTTATGAATGGTGAAACATGACGGTGATCTGTTGTTGTAATGCTTCCCGGTGACCGTGAAGCTGGAGATGACTAGTCAATGACACAACCTTTGCATCTCAACTCACGTATGTGTGAAATGTAACGCTACTGTATGAGAAGTAAAGGATTTTTAATATATCATCCATGTTTTTTCTCTTTTTGTTAAATTAACGATGGCAGGTGCAAGCGATATGCGCATAATGTTTCCAAGTTTTCATCATGTGTTACAGAAATGACTCATATTCATAATAACTAACTTTACCACGGCTATCACGGGGCGAATCATTTATCACACAGGCTTATCTCACGTGAAACACCTTCGACTCCCTTGCTTGTGGACTGTTAACGTAACTGTGCACCGAATGCTTTCAGTATAAGAAGCGGGTGTAGTAGGAAGGAAAAAAACATAAAAGTGCAAAATAAGAAAAAGAGCTGAACTGTTAATGAAAATTACGCATGAACTTGACAAAAACGAAGACTTACCACGAGGGAATGATAATATGAGATGTTAAGTACGAGGAAGTTGCAGAAAGACACGTCTCATCTGTTTTAATAATGATAATAATAATAATAGTAATAATAACAATAATAATAATAACAATAATAATAATAATAACGGTGATGATGATAATAATGGTAATAATAATAATAATAATAATAATAATAATAATAATAATAATAATAATAATAATAATAATAATAATAATAATAATAATAATAATAATAATAATAATAATAATAATAATAATAATAATAATAATAATAATGATAACTGTAATAATAATAATAATAATAATAATAATAATAATAATAATAATAATAATAATAATAATATTAATAACCACGCAACATCGATAAGCTCAAGGTCGAACCATGTTTTATGGTATCAAAAGGAGAAACCTGTCAATCTGTAATTACTGGTGCATCTAACAAGCAATTTCGCAACAGACCACAGGCGAGGAGTGAGCCTACCTAGTAGTAAGCGCCATACTACTTGCTTGACCTCTCAACTTCACTCTACCCTGGCCACACGACAAAGGCGAGTGCTGAGTCCAATATTAATATCTAGCTATCAGTGTGCCAAATAAGGCTTGGATGTTTTCTGCCCTTGAATTTACGTGTCTGTATATATCTGCGTGTGTGTGTGTGTGTGTGTGTGTGTGTGTGTGTGTGTGTGTGTGTGTGTGTGTGTGTGTGTGTGTGTGTGTGTGTGTGTGTGTGTGTGTGTGTGTGTGTGTGTGTGTGTGTGTGTGTGTTGCCGGCCGTCAATGCAATCTTTCAATACACAGTGGCAGTTCATAGACACAGTAATATGTTTAACCGATTATGACTATTTGCATTTGTGTCTGACTGTGTCCGAGGATACGTGTCAGTTGTCAGTCATGTCAGTCATGAATGCTGATTACCAATAACAAAACAAGAGTACGGCAAAAATGTAAACACACTCACTCACTCACTCACACACACACACACACACACACACACACACACACACACACACACACACACACACACACACACACACACACATACATATACAAAATGTATTATTCCAATACATTATGATGCTTTTTGTATTTTTAGAAATAAAAAGGAGCAGGAACAAAAGGAAGAAGGAGATGAGAGGATAGGAGTGAAGGAGAGCAATGGAATGCAAAGGGAGGAAGGAACGGGGTCGCTCCGGTCAAAGAGCAATCTAGAATGCGTTTGCCGACTGTCACTCTGTCATTCAAAGTTCTTGCATTGTTTTTTCAATCACGAGAAATACGCCGCACGAACTACACAAGCAAAAATTTATATCATAGGAAAAATTCATGATCCTGTTTCCTACGCATATGAACAATTCTCAAATCGTGGCAAAAATATCAACCTCTATTTTTCATGCCATTAAAGCTGTTCATGTACGTGCTACGATTTTTATTTATTGCAAAATTTAATGACTTGGCATTTCCAGGCAAAAAGAAGTAAACCTCCTCAAGGTGAGGAAACGCGAGAGCATTCATTTTACACTATAAACAAGGGGACTCGACCATCACACAAACACAGCGGGCCCGCACAATGGCTGGAAATTGTCCCAAATACATAACATTACTTCGAATGACGAGGCAAATCAAGCACATTTAGACTCGCTTTTCTGAGCATGCAAGTCCGTTCTGAAAGATAATTTGTTACAGACAACAGGTGGTCCACAACCCCGAGGCCCACCACCACCAGCCCGTCCCCCGGCCCGCCCATCATTATTACTAAATTATTACCGTGAAAATATGTGGCCAAACTCACGACCAGGAAAAAACAATATGAAGTGTACTGAGAGTAGGTTATCACTACCATCTATACATGTGAGCATATCCCACACCTGAGGGTGCCACACACACACACACCCACACACATCCACACCCACACCCACACCCACACACACACACACACACACAGATAAACCTAAAAAATATAGAAATGACCAATTACACCTTTTACTTATATATACACAAAAAATTCATAAAATTAATATCTATAATACATATAAAACTGCCAAATCATTATCATCAATCAATTTTTTTTTTCCCAAAGGATTTGAAGCTTGGGAACATCAGAATAATTGCCAGTAACTAAGTACACATCTCTAAACAACGTGCTAAGCAGAAAAGATTCCCTCGCCTGACTCACGGACCACACTGGCAGCTGGTTCGCGGTTACCAGATCTATTATTGCGAATTAATCTCGATAACACAAACTGTTCTCGTTTTGTCGAACACTGCCAATATTATGGAAATGAACATGAAAATTAATATAATAACAAAACAGGCGGAGAGCAAACAACCACATCACAAATCTAGTGAATGTTGGCAATCTATGTATGTACGGCCTGAATCTGTTTTCATGGTGATGGCACAATGACACAAGCTCTAGTGAGAACATTTCTTTTTTTGCCTGCATTACACTGTACACATGAGACGAGGCTGCTATACCAGTGTTAGAGAGAGACAGTCACTATTCGAAACGCTAACAAGAAGTGATGCTGTTCCAAGACGGAGATGAGGCGGTGGTGGAATTACTGGCCAGCTCTGGGATCACAGTGACGTAACGAAGATGATGATCCCCAATATTACTAAGTTACCTGCCCTTCATTCTCTCTCTCTCTCTCTCTCTCTCTCTCTCTCTATCATCAAGCTGTCCAAGCATCTGCCTCACTTCCCATATTGAGAAAGTATGGCGTCAGCAACAGCGGGATGATACTACCATACTCTGTTCCTAATTATAAGTACATTGTCATTGTCATTATTATTACTATTGTTGATGATTATACTATCAATATCATAAATAATAATTGTAACTATTATAATTCATCATCATCAGTAGTAGTAGTAGTAGTAGTAGTAGTAGTAGTAGTAGTAGTAGTAGTAGTAGTAGTAGTAGTAGTAGTAGTAGTAGTAGTAGTAGTAGTAGTAGTATCATCACAAACACCACTAAAATTGAACCGAACACTGTTTCCCTTACATCAAACGAGCTGTCCTCAAGAATGTTATCAAATAATAACCGTCGTAGGTGAGGCTTGAACTGTAGTTATTCATATACGTTTATCGTTGAATACATGAAGAACGTCCGCTCAAATGCCGGAAGTAAAGAGAACAATACCTCGCGACAAGGGAGTTTAACTGAGAAAAATCTGGGATCTTTTGTCTGCGCTCGTAATATTTACTCTTCAATATAAAGTGAAACATTATGAAATGTTGTGAAATGTAAAGTTTCTGTTTCTCAATTTCTCCACATTTCACCAGGAATCCTGAACAGAACCAACGATTCCCTCAATAGTCACCAGAGGGAAATACTGTGTTGCCATCAGAGTTGTCATCAGCGCTGCCCGCCGCCCAGCCTGAGGGTTCATATGATTAATCACACCAACCATTTGCAATATAACGTGGTGTCCGTTGGTGTGAGGTATGTTACGCCCTACCAATACACTTTTGCCCACAATAAAGAGAGATAGAAATGCATCGTCACAAACATCGCTTAAAACAAATTAATTAATAAATACTTATGATGTGTGTGTGTGTGTGTGTGTGTGTGTGTGTGTGTGTGTGTGTGTGTGTGTGTGTGTGTGTGTGTGTGTGTGTGTGTGTGTGTGTGTGTGTGTGTGTGGATATACGTAAATATACATAGATAGATAATAGTGTTTGAGCAAGCCGTCGAGATCATGTCATCGGCAAGAGCTGGAACCTGCCACACGCCCACGTACTGGACATGTGTGAGGTGTCACCCGGTCAACGAGACGCCCTGACGCTCACATCGCAAAGGCTCATTTCGTGTAGCGTTTTTCTCAAGCCAGTGGGTGAGGCGGAACGAATTGCGAAGCGTCCGCCTCACACCAGCCACTGTTGTACCATACAGGTGGTCTGCAGTCCCACAGGTGTGCGACGCGCGCCTGGTGAGCCCCGACGCCAAGTTCCAGACACCATGTCAAGTTATACTATAAGATACAATATGCGACTGCTCCTGCGAAGAGAGAGAGAGAGAGAGAGAGAGAGAGAGAGAGAGAGAGAGAGAGAGAGAGAGAGAGAGAGAGAGAGAGAGAGAGAGAGAGAGAGAGAGAGAGAGAGAGAGAGAGAGAGAAAGAAAGAGAGAAAGAGAGAGAGAGAGAGAGAGAGAGAGAGAGAGAGAGAGAGAGAGAGAGAGAGAGAGAGAGAGAGAGAGAGAGAGAGAGAGAGAGAGAGAGAGAGAGAGAGAGAGAGAGAGAGAGAGAGAGAGAGAATGTATATTCCAAATTACTTCCTGTTCTTTGGAGTGTGTCCGAGGTGGTGTATGCAGCACGTCATTTATACAAAGCACTTGCTACTTGCTACATTGGGTAACCTGCCAACCCTCGACACAATGTGAGCTTCGTACTGCGGTCTTAAACACTCCCATTAACAAAACCCACGCACCTGCCAGGACGTCTTGCCCGATCTTTGCAACATAAGCATTCCACATGATGTAAAACGACCACCCAAAGGACACGTCGCTTTACACGCCCTACACGCACTTGCTCCATAATACATCCACTTCCGTGCGTCGAGTTCGATACGCACCGGGGAGGCAAACATCCCGTCCCCCGCAGGCACCGCCCAACCCTCGGCGACAAACAAGCTAAATTTGAGAGCCGCATCTGACGGCTGGCCTTCCGACAAACGTGAAGGCACAGCGAGGTTAAAAATAAACACCTTAACAAAGAGCAAACAAGACATTCAGGACACTGAGCCTGACATACTGGCTGGGTGATCCTTAGGGAGCGGCACCGCTTAGTACAACATTAAAAACCATTCCCAGAAGACGGCACTGGAATGCAGGCGGTCAAATCAATGGTGGCTCCTTTGCGGCTATGGAAGTCCCTAGTCTCTTGAGTGTTCAGACCCGACATGATGGCGCCGGGAATAAATGATATATAGCAACGTAGCGGAAATCAAGAAGCTCCAACCATTCCTTACTAAAAGCCAGCAATAAAATCAAGAAATAATGGCAAAGCAATGAAAACCTATATGAAATAAGGACAAAAAATATGCAAGCCAGGAAACAATACAGCCTTTATCACTGCCAGTTACCCATTCAAGAGAACATAGTGAGTGATAACGCCAACGATAAGTTCTATCCATGTCCAAACAGAACCACGCCCTACCACAGCAACGATAGGGTGAATTCCTGAGTGGGTGGCATGCTGTGAGTGGCCAGGGATGTGGTGCTCATTGCATGGGAGGGAGGGGGGGGCGCAGATGGCCTATCGTGTCTCTAATGGGAGTTCCTTGCAAGTGTCGGGGGCCACGTGTGATTGCTTCGTGCAGGTAAGGAAACTGGAGGTTTATCATTATTCTCTATTAATTCTTCCTACCGTGGCCACACATGACTGAAATAGTTGTTTTATGCATTTTTTTTTTATAAATGCGATTTTTCTCTCTCTCTCTCTCTCTCTCTCTCTCTCTCTCTCTCTCTCTCTCTCTCTCTCTCTACCGCATATAAGCAGGCACACAGACACGCACACACACACACACACACACACACACACACACACACACACACACACACACACACGATGTAAACTAGGTGAGACGCACGCACACAGGAATAAGCCCATCAACTAACGATCATGACACACACACACACACACACACACACACACACACACACACACACACACACACACACACACATACACACACACGTCAAAGAGCCATAATGTTGTTGGCTCACGAATCAGCGTCACGAATTCGAGGATTTTACACCAGCCCCACAAGGTATTGCCCCTCGTTTATTCATTATTATTTTTTAGGGGAGCAGGTTATTTGGGAGGGTGACACGGCACGAGCAGCGAAAGAAGGAAGGAAGAAAGGAGTTAGGGGAGAGAGGGAGGGAGCATGAGAGAGGGAGGTGTACAAGGTCAAGTAACCACATGAGTGACGTAAACCACCGCCTCAATACAATAATACTGCCAGGTAAACTGTTGTCTAAATGTCTATATACTTTTCACACACGCCACGTTCATCATACGAGAAGATTGAGACGCAGATAAGTCTTGAGTTAAATGGTAATGAGAGTAACGATGACAATGATGGTACAGTTGTTGACAATGATGCGTCAGGTGGGATGCTTCTCGAGACAATTTGCTCATGATTTATGTTATAAACTTTAGTGCGTTGCGAGCGAAAAACTGTGAAGACCCATGAGTAGCCTTGTTGATGCATGAGTTGAAGGATGTAGCACGCCCACGCTATACTCGTCAGTACTGCATCTCCACCGCAACCGCAACTGCTCGATCAGCTACACACTTACGGCCACCAGCACACCGTCAATACGACCCGTAATTTACCAACTTGCAGGCTATTGATTTTCGTTGGTGAACTTTACCCCGTATGACAAAGGTCTGGTCATCCATTATTCAGAGAGTAGACAGCCCCCTACCCTGAGGAGCCCGACACCACCTCGCCTTATCAAGCATTCTGTTTCCAAGTGTCTCCTGCACGCAAACCATCGCTTCTGTATCTACTATTACCACCTTCGCTCTCACCCCAACTCTCATCATCACCTCCACTACCATTAACACCACCACTACCTCTACCGCTATCGCCACTATCGCACCACCACTACCACAACCACCTTCCTCCGGCTCCTTTCGCTCCAGTACGTCCACGTTATGCAGACGCACTCGTACGCGCAAACCTATGCATTTACCAGCCCGCACATCCACACATACTCTCACCCTGGCCCATGAATATATAAAATCTCCCCCTTACTCCATCACGCTCTCCTCTCTCACTCTACATGCTATCTCCCCCCACATCCCTCCCTCGAACACATACATACATCACACGCACATCACACATCACAAAGATACACACATGCATATACATTAGCAAACAGATATACCACAGACACACATCCATACCACTCGGGCATATGCACGACACCCAAACACAATAAACCACACACACACACACACACACACACACACACACACACACACACACACACACACACACACACACACACTTCCATCCAAGCAGCAGCACCACCAGTAGCAGCATGAGCAGGGCATATAAACATTGATTTTCTAGCCACCTTCATTCCTGCCCAAACACACAAACAAAAAGCACCCACCTTAATTTACTTCCATGCAAGCTCCACCAGGATATAATCCTGACCCACCTATAAATACACACACAAGTGCACATACTACTTATATTCACCCTGCCTAAGAGCACGAACTCAAGTCAGACTCATGCTACACCTGAGTCGGACGGCGTGCCTCATCCCCACTACAGGCACCACCATCACGCTACAGCACTGTCTTTGTGGGAAACCTCCCCACTTTTTTTCTCTCTCCCCAAGTCTTATCACTACTCCATGACTCAAGCTTACGTGTCTCATTCTCTGCTGAAAGCGAACTTTTTTGGTAGGTGGTTTGTCATATAAGTGTTATATGCAGGCGATTTCCTTGTAAGGGAAAAAGGTTCTGACTTCTTTGTTGTATTTTTCTCTCTTTTTTCTAAATATGGAGAAGCAAGAGATCTAGTGAAAACGTGACAAAAAATTATTACACTCACGTTGGCAAATCGTTTGCCAAAAAATAATACCGACTGGTACTCATCGCGGATCCTGTCACCTGACGTGGTTACTGTTACAAACTTATTAGCAAAACAGAAAAAAATACAGTAAACATTGATTATAACTCCCTGACAACACGATCCAATGAGTTCCTGCATTACAAATTTGCCGCTCAGTATTATTGAAAAATTACAGCACATGATATGCAAGATTAGATTATGTATGAAGGCTTGCATATACAATGGCCATGCTGAGAGAAAAAAGTGCCCCGAGGCGCACTGTGTCAGGTTACTCACCTATGATGACAGAAGGAACGGAGAGACATCGGGTGAGCGGAATTAAGGACGCTGGAAGCAGTTAGCGACGGGAAGGAGAGGAGGATTTGTGGGTTGTGAAGTGGGTGGAAGGAGGGTTAGAGAGAGAGAGAGAGAGAGAGAGAGAGAGAGAGAGAGAGAGAGAGAGAGAGAGAGAGAGAGAGAGAGAGAGAATCATAAGGATAAGGTGGGTGGGATCCGATGGTGAGGTGAGGAAGAGAAAGCTGAAATTGTGATGGGTTAAAATAAAAAAAAAAAAAAGACAAAAAGGAGGTAGAAGTACTTTGGAAGTGCACAGTACGAGAGGAAAGGGAGGTGAGGAGTGTGGTGAGGAAGTAAAAAAAAAAAGGAAGAGGAGAACAAAAAAGGGAGGCGCGTGGGAGAGTGAAGGAGATGATGAGCTACTGAATGTTGGGAGGCAAAAGGAGAAGAGAGAGGAAAGAAATTAGGGTCCGGTAGGGTAAAAGAGTATAGTCGTGGTGGAGGGTGGAGAGGAAGAGAGCAATGGATAATGCAGCAGGTGAAGTGTGGGAAACAAGGCAGGAAGGAAGGAGGTGAAGGTTACAAGTGTGTGTCGTGATAATCCCAGCGCACAACCTTCACCTCGTGGTTACAATGGTTCCCCTACGGCAAACACACAAGAGCAAGAGATACACGTGGACAAGGTAGAGGCACAGAGTCGTGGTGTCGAGTTGAGAGGAAAAACAGTGGTAAGCATACCCCAGCTCACTACCGGAAGTGGTGTTAAACAAGATGACAATTACAAGGAGGAAGTACTCACGATAACAGTTGTGCGGGGTTAATATGTTACAAATTTTACACAGATTTTTCATCAGAGCAATAAGCATCAACAAGATGAGCAATTTAAAACAACTGCATCCGATGATACAAGAAGTGAATGAGGGAGTTTGGAAGCTAATTTCATGGATTATTAATTTCACTTTGTCCACTTCATATCATTCTAATGATATCTTGTTTATTTCCAAAGATGTACGGGGAAAGTAACTCGTTGACACCATTGGCAAACCTAGCATTACATTTAATATCTCCAAAAGTTCGAGATTTGTGACGTAAACAATCCTTCCTTTCAAGTTATGACCACAGGAGAAGCCTCCACCCCAGGATTATCAGGACGGCCAACCTTGCAAAAAATAAGACAACAGGTCAACGATTATCCTCTATCCGCTCATCGGATAATTAGGGATCCTTAATATTATTGTTCCTCGGTCCATTACTAATTAATGCGTCTTCAAGGAACAAAAAGAACAACACCGCGATTATTCAATATAACCTTGTTCTTTTAGCCAACATAAGAAAGATCAAGAATTCCACTGTTTGCGTCCATACAGTCTGTGTACGATCCATTACCTACGACATCACCACAAGTTATGGAAGAGAACACTACAAATCTTGTCCTTTACCATCTGTGCCTACACAATTTTCTTAACATACTCGACTAAATGATTATAATCTACTGCCAGCTTGGGAAGGTTACCATTCTTGCATAATCTTGACGCCTAGAAGGAGCAGGAGTCCCTTGGCGGCACGTGCCCCGCCATCTGTTGGCTTCTAACCAGACGCCGCCACATGGCTGACGTACGGGAGTTATTCAATCGCTGATAGTTTCCGATCTATATGCTATGCATTGCAGCCCTAACAACATATATGCTATACAGGATAAATGTCACGGAAGAATACATGCATGAACAGTACAATATCTGCTCGCATAGGTATCAAGACAAAGCAAACGCTACTGACGTCCATTGTAAGAGAGAATGAAGTACATTATTAACGCTCCCTAGAATGGTCCAAGTACATTCCGTCAATGCTACGTAAAGGCCACAGGATACAGTCTATGAAAGTATAATAATAATAATAATAATAATAATAATAATAATAATAATAATAATAACAATAACAATAAAACAAATAAACAAAATAAATTATCAAAAATCAAAATGGCTCTACTTTCTTTTGTTAAATCATGTGCATTATCTTTGGTAATATAAGCGAATCGGAGAAAATGGAGAACAGTATTACTTTGGTGCCTATCCGTACTGCTGCGTAGGTGGTTATATTCCCTGAAATGTTCGTCGAAAGTGTGAATGCATTCTGCCGAACAGGCTGCCGTGACTGTGATGGCCGGCAAGTGTAAAAACGACCCGAGAGAGCAAGGGAGAAGGAGCCAGCCTCAGCAATGATAGCGCCAATATTACCAGAATTCTAAACTCACGTATTAATATGGATTGATAGATAGACAGGCAGGTAGGTAGATAGAAAAATGCACAAAGGTTCAGCGTTACTGTTGTGCGCTAACGCAAAAAATTGTTGACAATATTCTAGGTAGTGAGTGGCTGAAGGTTCATGAAGCTTCATAGCGCCTCACGTCAAGCTCGTACCGTCTCAAGCAACAAAAAGGGCCGCTAGAAATAACACTACCACAAACGCGTACAGTAAACAGATCGTAGTAGCACCATATAAAATACATTCTTCTACTTACGCACGTCACTGAATACCTTCAGCGAACAACGCAACTCACATAATCTTTCAGCAGATTTATTTGCGAAAAGCGCCACTAGTTACCAATTCGTGTATAATACGTGTTTAGCAATTCCACCAAGCATATATTCACAGCGTTTGCAGTCGGGATATTAGAAATTGCTACACCTACGGACCAATTAAATCATTTCTGAACTTGCATTTCTGTAACCAGTGGCTTCAGAATTGAAATCATTACAAACACGAGTATGTCCACATTTCCGGAGTCAAAAATCACACACAGACGCATATATCTAGTGTCATCGGCGATCAGATCATAGTTTAATTAAAATCTCGTGAGCCATATCAGCTTCAGTATTGGCGACTAATATGCGGCGTCACAAGTCCTGCTGATGAATCCAATGCTGCTGCTGCTGCTGCTGCTGCTGCTGTTACTGCTGCTGCTGCTGCTGCTGTTGCTGCTCCTTGCTCACCAAAGCAGCAAGTCTCCAGCCTTCGTAATGGGAGGATTGAGTGGGTGGTGCTCTCTCTCTCTCTCTCTCTCTCTCTCTCTCTCTCTCTCTCTCTCTCTCTCTATATATATATATATATATATATATATATATATATATATATATATATATATATATATATATATATAAAAAATATATATATATATATATATATATATATATATATATATATATATATATATATATATATATATATATATATATATATATATATATATATATATATATATATATATATGAATGGAACAACAAAAATATCAGGAACAATCTTATAATACTTTACAAACAATATTCTATAAAACTTGTTATCATAAAAGGAAAGATGTAACTTAATCATTTATTTTTTACAAAGAATCGGTGATGAAAAGCAAGTCATTCGACTGATTATTGTCGAGGAGATAGTGTCAGTTCCACCAAGAGATAACGTATAAAGCTACGTACTTCTAGCAATTTTAACAACATAATACACGAATAACGTTGTTCTTTATAGGATGCCAGAAGGTATGAGATGAGAACTGGCAGTCAGTTGTAGGAAGGATATAAGTAGAAAAGACGTGACTATTAAAACGAAACGTAAAATTGTCAGCGGTTGCAATGCTAGGGAACATTACGATGAACCTATTACTTAAGTAGCACAGGTATGAAATGATCTGTGAACAACATCTGACTTTATACTATTCAAAAACCATTACAAAATGTAACCATATTTCTAATGTACAACTACGTCTAAAACACCAATATATTCAGTGTTCAACAACTTTGTTGAGAAAGATTTTTCTCTCTCTTTTCATCCAGCAGTCGTTATGGTGCTTAAACCACTCTTGCCACTACCACAACTTTCCTCGCACACTGGCCCGCATGTAACACTGGTCAATGTCTCAGCGTCAGGAATAAGAACATTTTTTTTTTTTTTTTTCATCTACACTCCACCAATGTAAAATCCTTCAGTTTCCTCAGATGTAACGTGGTCAATATACTGAAGCAACCAGACACCACTACGAACAATCTGGCCACTTTCTTCTTCCTCAATGAGTGAGAACATTAGCTCAGAACTGATAGGAGCAGGTAGCTTCCTGTGATTGCTGGTTGGCACCGCATGATAGGTGTATACGCGCCAAATTGATATCCACTATTTTTGATACGTGGACTTCGTAATTTGTTTGTGGCTTTTGAAACTTTCTGGCGGGGAGAGGTGGGTTGCTGGATGTAAAGAGTGAAGGAGGAGGAGATTATACACGGGTTCATATTAAAAAAAAAAAAAAAAATTGCAGACAACAGACTTTAAGATCTGGAGTGCTACGAACAATTTCATTTCATCCGTTTTCAAAGCCCGTAAAAGAAGGAAGAAACGAAGGTTAGAGGGGAGTATGAAAGGAGGAGAAGAAGAGAGAGAGAGGGGGTAAAGCAGGATACAGGAAAAGAGTAAGTATAATAAGGAGAGGTTGGCATCACTTCAAGGGGTGAAGGAGAGGGGGTTTGAGTTTAAATTGTCGGGGAAAGCATATGAATTACGTGGATTATGCGAAGGATGTAAGCATTATAAAAGAAAAAATAGGAAGGTTTATCCTGTCATGATGAGAAACATACGTGTAAGGGAAGGGAAGAGGGAGGGAAGTACAGCTGAGTGGCAGAATCGTAAGTGCGGCAACAAGGAAAAAGTAGCGATTCAGTTATGGGAGGACCATGTTGTTTCAGCCTCTTTCTGCTACTGCCGCCTTAGCCTCGTGTACTGCCTGTGCAGTGTGGGACAAGCAAGCATGGTAGGCATAATGTTGTCTCGGATAGCTGCTAATAATTCTAATGAAGTCAACCACACCACGCCTCGTGCTCCCCCTTTCCCTTCAGTTGCCTAATTCAACGCGCGGTGTGTGTCTGCGTCATTAAGTCAGCTGTGGTTCCTGTTTGACGACCACCTGTGGGGGAGGAGGCGAGGAGGCCAGGTGCAGCCCCGTGCACGATTCTCACCTGTACACGTTCACCACATCATCCAGGGAGGGGAAGCTTATTTCACACGCTGCTTCCTTTTGCTGCTTGTCGATCTTTTCTCACTATGCTCTGAGTGCAGCTGTGACATTATTTCGTGGAGTGTTTCACGATGGTGGCGTCACCAAGAAATCGAAGCTTGATGTTGCTGGGTGGTGCGAGTAGTGTCATGCTAGAAGGGAGGCCATGTGGCAGGCCAGCAGAAGGGAGCACAGCACGTCTCTCCCCTATTCTGCTACAGGGGATGTTGAGGACGCGCGCCCACCAACCAGCGAACCAGTTTTTTTTGTTTGTTTTTTTCGTGTATCTTTGACCAGATGACCGATAAGAAAACCTCCTTAGTATGGTGGCCGTGTGAGAGGTGGAGAACAGCTTCATGCACGGCGCCCCTGCCCCAGCCTGGCCTTGACCCCCGCCCGGCGACAAAGCTGCGCGTCACAACAAGGTGTGTGTGTGTGTGTGTGTGTGTGTGTGTGTGTGTGTGTGTGTGTGTGTGTGTGTGTGTGTGTGTGTGTGTGTGTGTGTGTGTGTGTGTGTGTTGGATGCACTGACATCTTTCATAGTTTTCCTTTATTTGATTTTTCTTCAAAACATAATAACAGATTATTCCAAGAAATTATAAATATACATTTTTTAAGAATAACACAAATGCAAGCCATACGAAAATATAACGAATGGTTAAATGCCAAAAACTCTTTTCTTTTCTTTGGCATTAATTTGAAAGTAAAGCCGAGTAAGATAATTGGCCATTTTTATTTGTGAGTCCAGAAAACTGGGAACTGCTGAAAAGAATTCGTGTTCCTGAAAATGCTTTGTATGCTGAAGAAAAAAAGTTAATAATAGAATATAGTTAGATCTTTGTTTTCTTGATCCGGTCAGCACAGCCTCATTCACGACGAGCGAAATATTCCGTGTGCTGCTGCGGCGCGTCCCGGCTGTGCCCCCACCAGGGCGGTGAAGCTGGGGAGATGTGTTGCGGGAGGGGAGCGGCACAGTTTGCGGCAGCAAAAGACGTAAGGAATATAGACAGGAAAAAAGAAAGAAAACCAAACCCCAGCACAGAGTAATAAGGAAAAACTAAATAAATTCCTGACTGACTGAATATATAAAAAATGTATTACTGGTAAATTCAATAACTCGAGTAAATAAAACTGCCAGCGGAAAAGAATGAACCTATGAAAGAATAAATAAGCGAATAATGAATGAATGAATGAATGAATGAATGAATGAATAAATGTGGCTTTCAACGTTCACCACCAGCACCTTTGAATGTCATCGTTCTTTCCTGACCAATGTAATAAACAATACTTGAGTCTTTGTTACCCTCTCAGTGACGAGTAGCAGGTGATTCGTTGCTACCAAACATAATCGTGCACATTACACTGCGAACACAATTCCTGCAACTTATTAAGTCTCCTTTCAACCAAACTTTTGCGGCAAACGGAAAAAGAAACAATAATGAAAAAAATTATATATATATATATATATATATATATATATATATATATATATATATATATATATATATATATATATATATATATATATATATATATATATATATATATATATATATATATATATATATATATATATATATATATATATATATATTACTATACAATAAAACGAAAATATTTAACTGGCGAAGAAAAATCTTATTTCCTCCCTTTCCCTTCCACCTCATCCTGAACAATCTAACACGACACAGCACTGACCCCAACCACAGGCAGTCTCAGTCAGCCACAGATACTGACAAACGACCTTGATGAGGTTCTGTACACATGACTTGAAGATCGTGATTTTGAGTGGGTGAAGCTCTCAACATTCCAATGAAGGAAATCACTAAAATACACTTTACACAATAGTTTGGTGTAAGGCGTGGGCGCAAACGGAGGAGGAGGAGGAGGAGGAGGAGGAGGAGGAGGAGGAGGAGGAGGAGGATTGCAAGGTAGAGATTTCAAGGCAGCACAGTACCGGGAGGAGTAGGTGATGAAGGTGATGGCGGGGAGAAGGCAAAAGTGCAGAAGCGACAGTGAAGTGATCAAATTACTAGGGTGACTCACTATAGTCATCACGATGCAACCGAGAGCAAGGGGATGGGGAGAAGGACGAACCAGGAGAGGACAGAAAAAAAAAAAAAAAAAAAAAGGGAGGAAAAATAGCACCCTGTGATTATAACCTCGGTGGAGGCAAAAACTCGCGGGAAGCGTGTTAAGCGCGGCGCGGGGCTCACAAAAACACACCGCCGGGATGCTCTCCGACTCATCCCGAATTAGTTTTTGCGTCCAGGGAACCAAACGATCGACGCCGCTAATTGTTAAACGAGCGGTTGTGTTTGTTTTACGAGGAAGGGTTGACGGTGGAAGGTTTCTTTTTTTTTTTTTGTTTCTTTTTATCTTTGGATTAACTAGGGGTGAACTGCCGTCGCCTCAATAGATCTACCTGTTATATTGGTGAATGGTCCATTTGAGAATTGTATCAGATGCTCAACGGTGAACTCTATTTTTATTGGTGGTATCATAACAGTGGCACGGTCAATATCTGCATTTGAAACATAAAAAATAAATAAATAAATAAATAAACAGGAAGCTACGTCATTAAGTATAGCAATGAGCAGAAAATAAGTTTAATTTAGTCTAATACTACTTCAGAAAACTCCCTTACGCGTTTGTTAGCCGAGTGAGAGGCGTGTGAGACAGCTGTCCATCAGAACACAAACCATTAAGATTCCTCTGGAAATCCCTGAATTATGAACAACTGTTGATAACTACGGTTTGGAGCGACACACTCAACTACAGAGAGAGAGAGAGAGAGAGAGAGAGAGAGAGAGAGAGAGAGAGAGAGAGAGAGAGAGAGAGAGAGAGAGAGAGAGAGAGAGAGAGAGAGAGAGAGAGAGAGAGAGAGAGAGAGAGAGAGAGAGAGAGAGAGAGAGAGAGAGAGAGAGAGAGAGAGAGAGAGAGAGAGAGAGAGAGAGAGAGAGAGAGACGATCACTGAAAATGACAACATATGATTTTCTCAAAACAATTGATCACAGTACTCTTGACATCTACGATGCTTTCTTTTCACTAATATATAACATCTGAATGCAATTGTACCAGCCGTGCTTATCTAATGGATCGAGGAAAGAAAAAGCGAGAACAGCAGTGAGGATGGAAAAACGTGAAGCTTCCGAGGATGAGAAGGAAATGAGAACGAAATGGGCGAAGAATGAGAGAATGAGTACGGAGAGGAAAGTGGCGCTAATGTAAAGGGGTTTTGAAAATCATCCTTCCAAATTGCAAAAGGTGATTTCTGGAGAACCCTGTACTTGGGTACTATAATTTTCGATATATGAACGTGCACCCTGCTGTTATCGGCA
>NC_059304.1:6672519-6675019 GCF_017591435.1 Portunus trituberculatus | reverse complement strand
TCCCAGGAAAAGAGGAAGAGGAGGAGATGCTGCTGCATAAGATGAGGGAGGAAGTTTGAGTAGAAGACTGGGAGAGAAAGTTGTAGGTGGAGGAGGACAAGGGGAGGCAGGTCAAGGGTGGAGTCAGGGTGGAGGAGCAAGATTAACTTAGAGGTGAGGAGTTGGTGGATGCATCGGGTCGAGAGGTGGTAAGAGGTTAGGGTGGAGCAGCGAAGGGTTAGGGTTGGAGGGGCGGAGGTACGATGTAAGTAAGTGCAGGAACGGAGGGATAGGAGGAAAGGGAGGGTATAGCAGGAGGGAGGGAAGGAGGGAGGAGATAGAGAAGGTCGCGCCTGGAGACAAGAGACGCTAGGTCCGTAACTGCTTCTCTCTACTTGCTTTATGTAAGGCAATAAATAGCGGTAATAATGATGGTACGGATGGTAATGACAGTCGCCGAGATGAGGGACGAGGATAATGAGGTGTCTGCGCCAGAAAGAAGGAACACGGGAAGAGAGAGAGAGAGAGAGAGAGAGAGAGAGAGAGAGAGAGAGAGAGAGAGAGAGAGAGAGAGAGAGAGAGAGAGAGAGAGAGAGAGAGAGAGAGAGAGAGAGAGAGAGAGAGAGAGAGAGAGAGAGAGAGAGAGAGAGGGCCGGGGGTTACGAGAGAGGATTTACAGTGCGTCTAAGCTTGGAGGAGTGAAGTAGAGAGGACGACCCCGTGGCCAAGATTAAAACAGTTCACCCACTATGTTTAGCGAGCGTGAGGTCCAGCCTCAAATAAGAGGGAATGTAAGAGGGTATAAACACAAGACGCTGGCCATAAGAGAGAGGAAATTAAAGCCATGATGAGCCCGGCACAGCAAGAGGAGGAGAGACAGAGTGAGTGACGGAGGTCTTATGGGAGGCTGCCTGCTTGAGGAAAGGAGGAGGAGGAGGAGGAGGAGGAGGAGGAGGAGGAGGAGGAGGAGGAGGAGGAGGAGGAGGAGGAGGAGGAGGAGGAGGAGGAGCAAAGAGGAGAAGAAGGAGAGAAATACTAAGACTTGAGAAGGGACGAAAGATGGAAGGGAAGGATAGGATAGAGCAGAGAACCGTGAATGATGGGTAAGAGATACGAGATACCGAGAGAGTAAGGAAGGGCAAGGAAGGAGAGGGAGAGAGGAACAGGGCCTGACTTATAAGGAAGGATCAGAGAGAGAGAGAGAGAGAGAGAGAGAGAGAGAGAGAGAGAGAGAGAGAGAGAGAGAGAGAGAGAGAGAGAGAGAATGTGTAAAAAGATCTGTTGCTGCTGCTGCTGTTGCTCGCTGGCGGGGTACTCGAATACTTGCGCCTCCGCCCTGCCTAGAGTAACGATCGACAGCTGTGTGAGGTAAACAATCTCCGCTGGGACGACCCCGCGTGAGCCAAGACCCCCAACCACCCCTTTCTCCTCCACCCCACATCATCTCCCCTACCACTCACCTCCTTCAGTATCTCCTTCCTACATTCCGTATTCCTCCTCACCCTTCTTCTCCGTTACAGACTATTTCACCCTCTATAATATCTCCTCCTCCTTCTCCTCCTGTTCCTCCTCTTCCTGCTCTTCCTTCTTCAGGCTCTTACTCATGGTCCTCCTTCCTCCTCCTTCGTTTCCGAACCCATAATCCTCGTTCCTTCCTTCCTCTGCCTCTCTTCCCTTCTCTTTAGCCCTAGTCCTTTCCTCTTTCATGCCCGATCTTCTTCTCTTTTCACATCCTTCCTGCATTATTTGGTTAAGGAAGGAAACGTCAAGGGTGATGAATGAGAGAGAGAGAGAGAGAGAGAGAGAGAGAGAGAGAGAGAGAGAGAGAGAGAGAGAGAGAGAGAGAGAGAGAGAGAGAGAGAGCAACATCTATGAGTATCTTATTAGACGTTCTCCTCAGGTATACCTCGGATATGTAGCGAGCAGTGGTGATCTGGGGACGTGGTGGGGAGGGAGGGAGGGAGGTTTAGGAAAGTAAGAAAGAAGCTGGTTTGAAGCAAGAGGTCGAGCGGTGAGAGAGAGAGAGAGAGAGAGAGAGAGAGAGAGAGAGAGAGAGAGAGAGAGAGAGAGAGAGAGAGAGAGAGAGAGAGAGAGAGAGAGAGAGAGAGAGAATGGGGCCACGGTGGTTGGATGGCAGGTCGCGGAGGGACAGAGGTGAGGATGGACAAGGAAAGGATGAGGTGGCACATGGAGGGGCTGACGGCTGCAGGGATGCGGATGATGGGGAGTGGTGGTGGCCGTAATGTAAGCAGGAGGGAGGACGACTGACTGTCACATGAGACGCGACGTGCAAAAAAGAAATCAATGGTCGGTGACAATCCGACTGACACAAAGTCGAGCCTTGTCTCCTGTCTCTCTCTCTCTCTCTCTCTCTCTCTCTCTCTCTCCATCAATTCTATCTATTTCAGTTTATGCTCAGAAGTCATGCCTGTCTGTCGATGCGAGGCTCACGTTGGAGTACGATTAATTCTAAATCGTCAATAATGGCATCAGAATACACCTAGCGAGGGGAAAAAGTCGT
>NC_059304.1:6662519-6670019 GCF_017591435.1 Portunus trituberculatus | reverse complement strand
TAGTAGTAGTAGTAGTAGTAGTAGTAGTAGTAGTAGTAGTAGTAGTAGTAGTAGTAGTAGTAGTAGTAGTAGTAGTAGTAGTAGTAGTAGTAGTAGTAGTAGTAGTAGTAGTAGTAGTAGTAGTAGTAGTAGTAGTAGTAGTAGTAGTAGTAGTAGTAGTAGTGTATTCTGTAGGTTTAAGTAAATGTGAGGATAGGTTTGTTTGCCTGTCCATTTCTGTCTGTCTGAGTGAATTACTTTACAACACTTTGTCTTTAAAGCACTGTTCTCCTTAAAACTAATGCATATACATGGACACCTTCTACAATAACCAATAACTGGTAATCAACCACACACACACACACACACACACACACACACACACACACACACACACACACACACACACACGACCTAAACACAAGTATGAGTATATTCGCTGGAAGGTACGAGTGAAGAGAAAGAAAGCATCAAATCATCATAAACACATACATGCAAACATACAGTTCTCAGGACACTCACTACGTATACAAGATGAGTAAGCAAAGGAAAATAAGCGCGTCTGTGTAAACACGTATGTGCTATGCCAGCGTGAGCGTCAGTCTGTTCCGATAGAGAACCATCAGAGCCATCTAGCGGCAGCTGTCTCAACCAACGGGAGGCGCAGGCGGGCGGGAGGGTCTGAGAGAGGCGGAGGACACGGGAGAGAGAAGTAGAGGGGGAGTTGGGGGCAGAAAGAGAGAAAGAGAATTGCTACGCAGAATGTAAGTAGGAAAGGAGACGCAGTGACGGAGGATGAAGAGATGAAGGGAGGGAGGGAAAATATCTAGACAGGACATGAAGGACCAGCCACTGAAGAAGGGATTGAAGAGATGGAACAAAACAAAAGAGAGAGAGAGAGAGAGAGAGAGAGAGAGAGAGAGAGAGAGAGAGAGAGAGAGAGAGAGAGAGAGAGAGACGAACCGGCTGTAGAGGAAATGGTGGCGGGAGAGAGCAAAACGTGCAAAGTTAGGGAAGGGAATAGAAACTGCCACAGAAGGATTGGAAGACTGACTGATTGATAATAGCGAACATGGCGCCGCAGCATCAAAGGTCATTACGGCACCGAAAGCATACTTGGGGAAAGAAGGCGCAGCAGGCACTGGAGAAAAGAAGGACAGATAGGAACGTGCGATAAGTGATAGGAGGAAACATGAAACAGGAAAAAAAATAAATAAATATAATAATAAATTAGTGAAAAAGGACAATAGCAACATAAAGCGAGAAAGCGAAGATAAAAAGGAAGAAAGAAGGAAGACAATGCACTCATTTAGCGAAAACAAATACTGAAAGAAGGTGAAAAATAGTAGTGATAGTGGTGATGGAGGTAGTGGTGATGGTGGTGGTGGTGGTGGTGGATGCAGCACTGGTTTGTGGTGGCGGTCGCAGCTGTTGTTATCGTTGATGTTGTTTACGAGCTATATCTCCTTAGCAAGATTATTCCTACATTCGTAACATACAAAACAAGCCTGTCCCCCCAACCCTCCTTCCTCATCCAAGTCGGCCCTTCCCCTCTTCTCTCTCCTCTCTCCCTTGCTTCCTACGTCTACAACCTCCTCCTGTCTCAAAGTGTTACCTACTATTCCTTACGTCTATTACCCCTACCATCTCGGATAATGTTAGTAACCCTCATTAAAACCCCGCTACAATATAATAGTTTCTAGTTTCCCTTACATCACAGGGGCATTAGTCTCTCCATCATCAACAGAAATCAGCAATATTTTCCCCGCTGGAGACACTAAGTACGGCAAGCAACGGAGACTGCTGGTTAGTAAGACGACTTAATGCACAACGACAGAAAGAGAAAGTACACGTAGAGCAACATCATGTTCACCATTTACTTTAGATGTGCAGGCACATATACACAGCAGGCGGCCGTGCGGGGACGGACACACACACACACACACACACACACACACACACACACACACACACACACACACACACACACACACACACACACTAATGTTGGGCTACAGGATAAAATTAGTATGCTATTCATAGTTGTTACTTTTTTCCCCAAGTCTGTGTATTTAAGTGTTAACAAGTCATGAGATCCTGGGTGACGGTTGGCTGGCAGGGGAAGGGATGCTTTACGCTATTTAAGCGGTCGATAGTTAACTTGCAGAGATACACCGATGATAACGGATGACAGACTGGCGGACAGCTACCGCACTTAACGACTGACTAAAACACGATCAGGTAGTCTGGCGGTCAAGCATTTGTCCTTGCCTTGTTTTCAAGTATTTCAGATGCTGGATAATCCCCACCAGCCTCTCACATTTGCGGCACATGGAACTGGAGAACGTTTGGTCCTAAGGAGAACACATGATTGGCAGCTGTTCCGAGGAATTTCGATCAAATTAAGCTTACCAGACTCCTGATGATATGTTTAATTGAAGCGTTATGTGCAGCACGCCATCGTCCACTAAAAAGTGCTACCAACATGTATCTAATACCCAAATAAAGTTACAGCAAACAACTTACAAGTGTTGATGGACGATTGGACGAAGAGGCAACTGATTAAGTGAATGGCCTGCAATGTTGCTGGATGATGTTTAAAGTGTGGAATTGAACATGATGAAGTTTTAGTACATGTGAATAATAGCCACACGAACACTGCTGACCAATACCTATTATGTTACAATTCGTAATGCAGCATATAATGTACTGCTGCTCAGGAATGAAACGTGAACTGCAATACACGCGACATGGAACGCTAGCATGAGCAGCAATTATTACAAAGATGTGTCAGTCTACATCAGTCAACAAATCCATCGGTGATACGGGTAGTGGAAGAAACAGCAATAAAGAAGTCGTCGCACCAAGAAGGTTAATCCATTTCATGCACCAGACTAGTGCTTCAATGGACACAGGGTTGATGTGATGTGCCTCCGTTTCACCAGTTTAGGCACACATGGACCAAACGTGACCAAAAGTTGACATCTGGCTGACGGCGGGCCAGGACAATCCCCTTCGGCTATGGAAGGGGAGATGAACCTCGCTCTGCCGACGGCCATCACACGTGGTCGACCGGGAAAACACGTTATCGCATATTTTTTTTTTACTTGAGAATATTGCGGGGAAGATATTTAGAAGCGCGCGCGCGCACGCACGCGCACACACACACACACACACACACACACACACACACACACACACACACACACACACACACACACACACACCAGAAAACAATGCTTATCACTAGTGCAGCTAACAATCTGTAACAATGCAGCACGTCACTTTCTTGGATACTTGAGGAATATCACACGAAGGGAACAATCCTCAATCGTGAGCGTGCGCCGACGCAGACAGACAGACAGACAGACAGACAGACAGACAGACAGACAGACAGACAGACAGACAGACAGACAGACAGACAGACAGACAGACAGACACACACACACACACACACACACACACACACACACACACACACACACACACACACACACACACACAAACTGCCTAGTGCCTACAACAAGAGCAGTATGGAAGACAGGTAAACAATGGAAACAGTTTTGCAATACATAACAAACTCCTTGTCTGCTCTGATCCTTGGAGACAAAGTCAAAGTAACTCTCCAAGGCTTGTGTTGCTGATTAGTTTTCCGTGAGCCTCTCTTCCTTTGAGCGTGTGGAGGGCGCTGCCGAGTGCCGGCTGGAGAATAGCCGCCATGTTTGTTGCCTGTGCCTGTGCTATTAATGGTTGCTCCGGGACCACCTTTGTGTTGCGACGTGGTGTTGAATAATGCAAAACAAAGAAGATAAAAGGGATTATTTCAGGTAAGTGTCGAGGTGATTACTCTCTCTCTCTCTCTCTCTCTCTCTCTCTCTCTCTCTCTCTCTCTCTCTCACACACACACACACACACACACACACACAAGTAAACACACATATAAATACATATACACGAAGTGTCGTTTTTTTTCTTTTTTCTCCTTTTTGCGCCAGGAATATTTCATTTTCTAAGGTGCATCATAAAAAACGTATACATGAAAAAAAATAAAGAAAGAAAGAAAATGCAGTAATTATGAAGTGTGTATAAACGGTGGCGCGTGTTCATTCGTTCTTGTTCGTTTAGTAATACAAAACATTATACATACATATATATATATATATATATATATATATATATATATATATATATATATATATATATATATATATATATATATATATATATATATATATAAAGAAGTTTGTAAATAAACTAATCATAAAGGAAACCAGGAAACACTACACAAGTTTCTCTCACTACGTAAAAATATCCTCTGTCAATAAAGTTTCCGTAAGGATTGTCCGAAACTTAAAATTCATTTCATAATTTTATGACAAAGATGTGTTTTTTTTTTTTTTGTGAATCGTGAGGTAATAAGATCCACAATTACAAAACGATACCTATGACATTTCTGATGATAGTAAAAAAAAAAAATGTCTGCATCACGGGAGTTATCCTATATTAATTTCAAAATACACGCATTCCAACTCCCGTATACGTGGAAATTCCCTTTTTAAAAGCGTAAATCTGTATTTTTTGCAAAATCCGCGCGAGAAAATCGACGCTACTTTCAACATTAGCATATATTTCCACCAATCTGTAATGCGGAACGTAAAAAAAAATATAAAAAAGTACTGCCAGATATATTACTGATAACATACGTACTGAACGAAGAACTCGACATATAGATACTAACTTTTTGTTTTCCTTCTAATGTATACAAAGCTAATACCCAAATGCTTCCACGGGGAGATTATAAAGAAGAGGAATATATGCATGCTACGTCAGGATAGCAGTGGTGGTAGAGGAGGTGGCGGGATGGTGCCCAGACCCACGTCTCCGCCTGACACACAGGAAGCGAACAAACCTAGACGTGACAAATAATGATCGATACTCAGTTTCCAGGCATGGTGGTCCGCGTCCAGCTGCTCACGGGGCGGTGATGATGTTACCCTCCCTCCCTTCCTGCAAAATACTCATAATTACTGATATACTCTGGTAATACTGGTATTTAACGAGCCTGCCAGAACTAATCAACTGAAGGGCGTCCAATGGATTACGTATAGATAGTATGCATTTATCTCCTAAAAATGCATAAAAAAAACTGTCAGCAACACTCAAACTGAAACGTTATAATATCTACTACCAGCTGGACATGGATGTTCACATTCATTCGGGGAAAGTACCAATTCTTTACTCGGAACTAACAAATTAAAGACTTTTCTTAGAGGTTCTCACTTAAAAATTAAGTTCCGAAAATCCTCGTATACCAAGTGAAAGTAGGTCAGGAGGCTGAGCTCTCTCTCTCTCTCTCTCTCTCTCTCTCTCTCTCTCTCTCTCTCTCTCTCTCTCTCTCTCTCTCTCTCTCTCTCTCTCTCTCTTCATCTTTCTCTTTCTGGAACACAAGATGAAGAGCTGGAGCCAAATTCTGCTTTCTTGGTAATAAGGCGAGAGACAAGTGCTGAGACGCGTCGCAATATTGTGTTTTGGAAGCTAACTTTACTATGAAGTATAACATAAAGCCTCTCTCTCTCTCTCTCTCTCTCTCTCTCTCTCTCTCTCTCTCTCTCTCTCTCTCTCTCTCTCATTTCTCTTTGCACCCTCATTTCTCCTCTCTCTATTTCCCTTTACACATGCATTATCTTTTTCTTTCTTCATCCTTATTTTCTACTTCGTCTGTGTATCTTAACACGCACCAATTGCACCAGTCCTTTTTCCTTCCCCTCCACCACTCCTGTGCTTCCAAAACTCTTTACTTCCTTCGCTTGTAACCATTTCTCCCTCCCTTCCTCCCTTCTAAGCACCCCAACGATCTCTTCCTCCCTCCCTCCGTCCCTTCATTCACTCCCTCCCTAGCCCCCCATCCCGACATGAACATAAGGAAATGAGGCTGGATCAGGCAAGGCAGTGTGACCCGGCCGTATTATGCGAGTCCGTCCGGCATTTTACGAGCGAAGCCACTGTAATCTGCCCCAACTCTTGTCTGGCATATCTTTTGTTTACACGGAAACGGATGAGAAGAAGGTGTTGCATTACAGCCAGTTAATATTCGTGCGGCGCCGCTAGCCGATCACAGGATTCCCTCTGACCTACGCCTGCCTCACACGGCCGAAAATGACTTAGATTTTATTTCTGCTATTCTTCACCTCCCCCGTCCCCTTCTCCTCACCTCTCTCTCTCTCTCTCTCTCTCTCTCTCTCTCTCTCTCTCTCTCTCTCTCTCTCTCTCTCATCAATATCTTCCTGGCGTCCAGTCCCGTTCTTAGACAGGGAGGAAGGGAACCGCGTAAAAGAAAAGCTGCAGTAAGAATATGATTTTACAGGAATTCACTGCCGCTGGGACAGAAGTCATCATGAATGCTGAGGAGCCAGCACGCGAGGCTCTAGGCTCCCTGAACCTTGCAGTACCGTTCTTCCGCACCTCCCTAACCTGAGGTGAAGTTTCTGCTGCGTGACCTTACTCAGGCAGACGATGTCATCCTGTGTGTATTTTTGTCAAAGAGTTGTGTTTCATGTTTGACACGTTATTAAACCCCCAAAATGCTGTCCTCCCACACCCACTACAGCTCGAGCGTTACCACCGTGCCATTTAACGTCCTCCAAGAACATCTGCAGTTGACGTGGCTTATTAAATTTACTTAATAACATCCTTTCGCTAAAATTCAAGCAATTCCAACAACTGAAAAAAGAAGCAGTGATAATAGCATCACACGACAGTATTCCAGGTATTAACGTTTTTTCAATACGTAGTATATGAAACTTGAATAAATTCCTCGGTAATACACTGCTAAATGTCAAGAATGATACTTTATTTCAAACATTTCTGAATAATCTTCCGATAAAACAAAAAGATTCAGCACAACAGCTCTGAATGTCATTAATGGATGTCAGGATATTTTTCTTCAGGCGATAAAATGCTGCTTAGAACAAGTCTGATGCAACTTCTTTTTCCTACTTTTTTTTTTCTATTCTCCCTTGATATCCAGTGCGTTTTTCACAGCAGACCAGGATAACATTCATGTTTTGTAATCAGCCGGAAGATGCTGCTTCTTACTTACCACTATCTCTCTCTTTTTCTTTTCTTTTTTTTTCCTCGGGAGAGATATACAAAAAGAAAATAAGAGAAAAAAAAAAGCATAGGCATTACGACTGAGATTTTCATTACCCATGATGAAATTTAAAGCGGAAACCCAAGGGTGCTTCGTAAATTACTAATCTCAAACCAGCGCACTTGATTCGTCGATAATGAAGCTACCCTCATGCCCCTACCCCTTCCCTTTCCCTCCCCCACCACCCACCTGCCATCCCACGCTGCCTACGGAGGAGGCGGCGGCACCGAGAATATTAATGAAGGTACACCTGGACGCCATCGACAGCGGGATATTGAAAGACTGCAGAGTCTACTAAAATATTGTCTCCCTGTCGTCCATTTCCGTGAACATGTTTTGAACTGTGATCCCTGCGTCATTTTTTTATTCGA
>NC_059304.1:6640019-6650019 GCF_017591435.1 Portunus trituberculatus | reverse complement strand
GTGTGTGTGTGTGTGTGTGTGTGTGTGTGTGTGTGTGTTAACGTCCACTAAAATAACTCAAGACTCTCTATCTTTCCTTTACTGAGACAATGATCATTTCACGTTTTTTTTTTTTTTTTTTTTAGGAAAGAATAGCAGTTAATTGGAAGCATCACACTGTATTTTCTGAGAAAGTTTGTGTGGCTTCTTTGTCTTTTCAAGTGATCCTTTTTCAACTTATGAAATCAGCACCATATACCAGTTTCATAAAGAGAGAGAGAGAGAGAGAGAGAGAGAGAGAGAGAGAGAGAGAGAGAGAGAGAGAGAGAGAGAGAGAGAGAGAGAGAGAGAGAGAGAGACTGAACACGATGTATTTCAATGCAATCTATCACACTTTTTTCTCCTCCCCATGTCTTCACGTGGTAATCGAGAGTTCCATTGTCTGCCTCGGTGTGCCACTCCTGTTTCTCGTCGAGGGTTAATAAGAAGTACTTCGGAATCAAGGGGCGGAACGCGGTTGGGAAGGCTTCTTATGGCGCCACGCAGAGAGGCGGTGGTGGGCGTGGTCAGCGCAGCGGACTCACTCCCCACACCTTGCTGTAGATGCTTCTGACCTCTTGCCGCGCGCGCGCAGTGTGTGTGTGTGTGTGTGTGTGTGTGTGTGTGTGTGTGTGTGTGTGTGTGTGCTGGTCATTATGTAAACATACCAATATTAAAGACAGATGCCATATTAACATCAGTTATGTTCATCTCTATATTTTTACTCGCATAAATCGAACCCCATTGGAAGATAAATATGCTCTGCAACACGAATTCTTTTATTAGATGAAATAAAAAAGAGAAAAGTCGTCGCAAAATATCCCGGTTTCGTAATAATATGCACTCAGAGTATGCCTTGCTTATATTTTTGTTACTATCCAACGTGTCCTTATAATTCAGACTTATTCACAGATCATGTATACTGTAGGTGTGAAATGAAATATATTCTAGGGAAAAGATTACAGTCGAGACTCCCAGCTAGCAAGGCCTCCGACTTATCGCTGAAGGACACGTCGGTTGCTGGATGGCAGCTTAGGGGCGACCGAGACAACTCTCTTCGGTTGAGTTGGTCGGGAGGTTGTCTTGAGCAGATTCAAGTTTCCACCTGACTTCCCTCTGAGTGATCCTTCAGTAGTGCAGTGAAACAGCATAATGGCGCCAGGGATGGAGTTCCCACGGCCCTGCAGAGTTCGTCTCCACCCGCTCTTCCGTGTCCGAGGAAACCTACCCCCATTCACCTTCTCCGCCCCATCCCTTTATCTCCGCCTTCAACCCCACCCAAGCCAGGCGGAGACAAGGGGTGACAGCGAGTTCCTGTGTTATAGGTGGCGGCGGCCAGAGGAAGAAACGGGTGGGAGGCTGGCATTCTCACGGTGCTGCAGGTAAGAGTCGCTGCAATGCGTCACGACGTATTTGCCACATAATGAACAATCGGAACTCCTAAACTTTAAATGTCAAATATCAAAAAGAAAGGAAAGTATATGCCATACGACTACATACGTACGTCCAAGAAAAGAATAAGAAAATTAATGTGTACATTGTTCTGAATAAGAAAGAACAATTACGTTCAATGAAGCATAAAAAAGAAATAAAACACTCAAAAAAGAGGAATGAAAACATAATCATGCAAAAACGGTCCCCATAATAAGATGATACAAAAACCGCCAGGCAAGGAAATGAGATGGTTAAGAAACGCCACATATTCATAACGGTAAATGAGACGAGAGAGAGAGAGAGAGAGAGAGAGAGAGAGAGAGAGAGAGAGAGAGAGAGAGAGAGAGAGAGAGAGAGAGAGAGAGAGAGAGAGAGAGAGAGAGAGAGAGAGAGAGAGAGGAAGAGACAAGTGGAGTGAAAGAAACAGATCAGACAGTGAGAGAGAAAATCAGAACTGTCTTCCTATCGACTGTTCCCTCCCTCACGATGGTCCATAAAAGTCACACGTGCGAATCGACTCCTACACCTTTCACTTACATTTTTCTGAGACACAAGAAAATCCTCCCCGTAAAAACAGGACAAAATGTAATAAAAGGAGTACAAAGGAAAACAATGGCTTGCACTCAACCTATGTCAAGCGCCTTAAAAGATTACAAGCACAAACACGATTAAAAGAGGATGCAACCACATCTTATTTAACACCTTTCAATAATGTACCCGATAAAAAAGAAAAAAACGTATGAAAAGACATGTTTCAGCTGCACACTATCGTCAGGTAAAGGTGCGGGTATTCGTGTGTTGCAACTTCTCCCTTTTATTGCACCTGTTCATTAATAGTCCAGAGACGTGCTAGTGTCGCGGCCCACGCCTTGCGCTAATGCATTTATTACGGTGCCCGGGTGTCCCAGGTACAAAACATACACGCTGCATCATGATGAAAACAACACATAACGATACCTAAGAACCTAAGGGAAGTCTTTACAGATGATTAATAATGTTACCTCTCCCTTGCTTCCGGGTGTTGGAGCCTTCATCCACTAAAAGGTCAAACTACATTAGACATTTTTTTTCCCCTTAATATTTTTTTTTTTCTAGTGATGCATAACATTAGGTTTGTACGCAAAGATACGTGAGCCTTTTGCCGAACAGTACGTATTAAGAAAAGAAAAAGTACACATATGGACCAGCATAAACAATTCTAGTACCGAATACGGAAATTTACATAAAGATAAGGTGGCGCAATATACAATATATATGCAAGACAAGCAGTCCATCAGCCAGTCATGTCTCTGGTTATCATGCTACACTTTCTAGAATGGGTCTCAATACTTCTCTCCTCTCCTCTTCTTCCTTCCTTCCTTCCTTCCTTCCTTCACTCCTGCTTTCCTTTCTTCCTTCCTTCTTTCCATTCTTTCCTTTGTTTTCCGTCCTTATCGTGCAACCGGAAAAATCCATTATCAGTCTCGCAATGACAAGTCTAATATTCAGAAAATGATATACGAGATCCCCGTGATTTTTTTGTGTTCAGGGTAATATACATGCAGGAATATACAACATACTGTTATCATATGTGTGAAATGGTATATGCGCCTGGTTGTGTGCTCAGGAATATACACTTCTATCATTGTCTATCTATCTATATAAATCTATCGCAATACCCAGAGGCCGCGGCTGAGTGGCGTGTAGAGACACTTTATCTTCCAAAGTGTCAATACGTCTCCTCCGCCTGACATCTCTATGATTGTCTCTAATTATCACTTTATCACCTTCTCCTTTCCGTGCCTGCTTGCCCCCCTCCCCGTCTTGCCTTCGTTTCCTCACCATTCTTCCGTTGGTGTATTCAACAGTTTCATTTCACTACACCTGAGTTAACATCAACAGTCAACATTCATACACGCCCACCAATAATAGACAATAAGTACAAAGGAAAACACTTAAAATAATCTTTCCGTAACTTGTTCTTGTGGCAAGTTTAAAAAGTCTACGTCCTCTTCCCTTCTCCATTCTCTGTTTATTTCATCTGTCCATCCCCCGTTTTCCTGGTGCACATTCTCATTCCCTTCTTGGTCTGCTTAGCAACACAGCCGCTTTGTCATCCTGAGTGGCAGTCTAACCATCCATGTAACCACACCTGTTTATACATCGGTCCACCGGCACCACCACCTGACAGCAAAAAATAATACCTAACTGGCAGCTCCTCTTTGTTTACATGGGGCGATACGCAAGAGAACAGACCCACAGATGGCGCTGACGGCGTAGCAACCAACCTCATACCTTCCACCTTCCAAATCTGCACTCTCCCTCACTTTTCTTCCACACCTACTACATCTACAACCTTATCATCCTTTTCTTCCTAACCTAACCTCACATACTCTCTTAACCCTCCTCCTTCCCCCATCCTTCCTCATTCCTCTTCGTATTCCTCCTCCTTTTCCTCCTACTCCTCACCCACCCACTTTTTCATTCGTTCCTTTTCTGTTGACTCAGCGCTAATCTCGGGGGTTTACATTGGCCCCTGCAGGCGAGGGCTGGAGGAGCATTTTGCAGTGTGTGTGTTATCGGGAAACTGTAATAATGTTTATCTTGACAACGACGCAACGAAAGGAAAGAGATATAGATGGAAGGAAAATGGGAGAGAAAGTAGATAAAAAAAAATGGAAGGAGATGAAGAGTAAAGATGGAAAGGAAAAAGGAAAGGAGGGAAGGTTGACAGAATGAGGATGGTAGAAACGCCCAATAGAGATAAATATGACAGGAAAGTGCAAATATCGAGGAGGAAAATAATATACTAGCAAAAAATGGAGGGGAGGAAAAAACGTGATGGGTGACGGAGGATGATTAATGGAAAAATGGATATGGACGAAAGGCAGGACAAGTAGCAGAGAACCCAACTATTTCCAGAGAGAGAGAGAGAGAGAGAGAGAGAGATGATTGTTCACCTATAACTTGTGCATATCAAAGCCATTCCCAGCACGTTATCGACAAGAGTAGCGATTGGTTATATTAATGCCGAGGCTTTCTCTTGTCACAGTGAAACGAGTAACATTCCAGACAATATGGAGATGTGAGGGAGGTGATGCGAGTCGCTCAGTGATTAGCGGATACGGAATCAAGTCGGCAACCTCATTACTTTCTTTAAGGGGGGATGGGAACGTTGGAAGGCCTTAACTAGTCTGAACACGCAAAACTTATAATCTGATATCAGTGCACATGGCAAAATTTCCTCAAGATATCTCCACCTCAGTGAACTCCAGTCTATTTGAGCAATCGTACTGATAAGAATTCTGTCTCGAGTGAAGGAAGTGTACATAAATTTGAATCAAAAAATAATAAGTGAATAAGAGTATAAATCCTAATAGGAATAAATTATGTCGATCTCTCTCTCTCTCTCTCTCTCTCTCTCTCTCTCTCTCTCTCTCTCTGGTACATCCTACGTTTTCCCCGGTTTTCAAGAACATTCTTTCGTCGGTCTCAGCAAAGGCACCTTTTTCTTATCATTATGTCTACCGCTATTCATCTCATCCCCATCCACTCCTCGTCTTCTTCCCATTATGATTCTCCTCTTTCTTCCACTTCGTGTCTCCCTTTCTTAATAACTTTCTTGTTCTTCCTTTCTCCTCCTCCTCCTCCTCCTCCTCCTCCTCCTCCTCCTCCTCCTCCTCCTCCTCCTCCTCCTCCTCACAGTACACCGTCTCTCCTTCATGTGAACAGATCTTTTCCGCTGCTGTTGTCCCTTTCTGGCATGCTTCTCATGACTTCTTCCCTCTTTTCTCCATCATTAGCGGCGCCCCGTGACGCCTGACTGACGGCGGGAAAACGAAAGTATTAATGATCACTCCTGTGTGCATTTGCCGCCAAGTTTTATTTTCTTTTCTCTTTATTTTTGGCATCTATTGTGGAGCATTTTTGTCCCGGATATTGCAAAACGGGGTCACTACATACATACAGACAGACCTCTCTCTTTCTCATTGGTTGAAGGCAAGAATGGAAGTTATATTGGTGAGTTGTTTCGAACACGTAATGACAGTGTGGAAGGAAATGACTATGAGACTGCATGATTCTTCTTGGTCCAAACACACTGCTCGCTTTGGAAAGGTCTCAGCAGGTTCACTGTTAAATATCGCGTCACTTACTCTCCCTCCTGTACACCATCGCCTGGAGGAAGCAGACACGACCTTCCCACCGCGAGGCCTCAACGACCCTTCACAGACTGCCTGCCTCCTCAGGCTCCAAGGATGACGCGGACACCCAAATGACACCACTGTCCAGGAATTTCTCTCTCTCTCTCTCTCTCTCTCTCTCTCTCTCTCTCTCTCTCTCACACACACACACACACACACACACACACACACACACACACGATCGCGATATTCATAAGGAACGTGACTATTAGGAAGACAAAGTTTCCTCTTGTCTCCTTTTTTTCCACTTATGAATAAATTGGCAAAACAACCGTCACGATTTTTATCATTGACTATATATATATACATGTGTGTGTGTGTGTGTGTGTGTGTGTGTGTGTGTGTGTGTGTGTGTGTGTGTGTGTGTGAGAGAGAGAGAGAGAGAGAGAGAGAGAGAGAGAGAGAGAGAGAGAGAGAGAGAGAGAGAGAGAGAGAGAGAGAGAGAGAGAGAGAGAGAGAGAGAGAGAGAGAGAGAGAGAGAGAGAGAGAATGTTTCAAGTTAATGAACCTACAACTCTTCATAGTTTCACTTCTCTGGATTTCTCATTTTCTACTCATTTTGCACAACCTTTCTTTTCAATCTAGACATCAAAATATCTACCCCTTTTTATTCCAGCTGTGTCGCCATGAGTCGGAATGCAATCCACAGAAGTCTTGTCTCACCACGATAACACATTTTCCCCTTGTGTTTCCCCTCCACAAAACTCACCTTCACCACAAGAATTAAAAGTATTTTGATACATGAAAGCCAATCAAATACTGTAAGCGCTCTGAAATTTCACTTGAACAATCCTTCTTCGCCTAAACCAGTATTACCTCTGTGTGTGTGTGTGTGTGTGTGTGTGTGTGTGTGTGTGTGTGTGTGTGTGTGTGTGTGTGTGTGTGTGTGTGTGTGTGTGTGTGTGTGCGCTTCTCTACTTTCAGCATCATTATTTGACACCAGGACACTTGGAAACAGTTATTGCTCTCCACCTTCTTACAAGTGTTCAGTTTTCTTAACAGATGTCCAAACCATAGGTAATGATTTCATTCAGTACAACTTACTGTCTTACACCAGTAGGCACAGATAACATTCAAATTCAAAGCTTGCATCTAGTGGTTTCCCACATCACTATTATCTTACATATAGTCATACGCGTATCTACTCTTGATAAAAACAACAGACAGGTTGTCTATTAACATCATTTCCATGCACTAAATTACAAAATCATTTAGTCAATCTACCTACGTTACAATAATTTTCCTGCTTTCAAACAGTATATTTCAATCAACTTGCATCACTACATTATCTAAAACCACTTCCTCCTCTGTGGGGAAATATTAACTTTTCCCCATTTTTGCAAACTCCTTCCTCACTTCCTTTTTCTTCTGCAGCATAACTTGTGGCAAACATCAAAGAGAAAATTCATGAAGTAATGTACTTTTACCTGAACTTCTTCGTATTCATAACATCCACTACTTTATAGCTTTCTCCATTCAATTTAGCATTTTCTCTCCAATCTTGATATTATTTTGTGTCCATTTCTCAATCACTGTAACTCCCTCCCACATGCGCCTTTCCTGTTTTATCCAGGAAAATCAAAATAAAAGTCTTCTCACCCACACACCGTTCTTACTTTACTACGAACAGCCTTCTAGCAATCAGATCACACCAACACTCAAGATTTTCACTCCACTTTGCTGACACACTTAAGTGATGCTGTAGTTCTCTTTAAAGAACTCTCTCTCTCTCTCTCTCTCTCTCTCTCTCTCTCTCTCTCTCTCTCTCTCTCTCTCTCTCTCACAGACTATAACTGACATACCTTCTTCAATTAAAGTTAATGAACATCCTACTTTATCCATACTTTACTGACATTATCTTCTTCCCACATCTCATCTTCCTTCAAGTTACGAACTATCCACGTAAGTCATGTTACTTCACTACTGAACTGTATATTTGTTAAGAACATCGTTCTTCTCAATCAAGATATTTTGCATAATCATCACAATACAGAAAAGAAAGATGCATTCAACAGCAGCATACAATCACCCAGGAAGTTGTCACCCACTCCAAAATAACTCACTGGTTTGGTATGGTTTCTTTCCCCACTGCACACGTCCCTCTTAAGAAGCATTAATAGGCATTATTCGTACTTTATACATCATTGTGTGCACTCTCATCCACCTGATTCACCTTCTCTGCTGTGTGATCCCCATCTTCTCTTGCAGCACTAAGTAGACACATTATTTGTAACCACCGGAATTTTCGTTCTCCATAAAACAGCAATGCATTGTCATCCCCGTACTTATTGTTTTTTTCTTGCTAGCTCAAAAAATATCTAAATGTTTTTCGTAATGCAATCTAGTCTTTTCTAATCTCCAAGACGGTCATTCACTTCTCACAACACATTCCACCGTGACATTACCTCTCATACTCTCTTACTTTTTTTCATCAAACCTAAAAGAAAGGGATCACATGTTTTGGCGGCAGGAGTGCACTATTACAATAAAGTTTAGAAATCACTATGTTAATCCTTATTACTTGAATCAAGCCTTTATCAGCAAAACTATAGTGAATGAAACCATAACTCCACACATTTATCGTGATAGTAACAAATTCCTTGACGTGCACATAAGCTTCAGGTACCCAATTCCTGCGAATGATACTAATAAGAAATTGTGTCGTGGGTCGGGAATACAAGCAAGACTGAACATCATTTGAGCATGAACTACAAATACTACTGCTCTAAGCTGCATCCATTACTTCCACCCTCCTCCACTCTTTATTAATTGTTCTCCATTCCGTGTAGACACACCGGCGCCTGACCAGGTTTACTGAGCCTCGGGAGCTCTGAGTCGCTAAACCTTCATGTCGAGTGGACGAGATACGAGATGGACTGAGCCAATGAAACTCATAATTACCTACACTCTACACGACTGTATGAATTTTTGCGACTGCATGTTTAATAATTCCTCTCAACTATGATATAACTTCAGGATTCAGGATTATGGTAACACTGGTAAGTTGGAGCCCAATTAAAGCATGAAAGGACAACACGGCTCATTAAAGTAAAGTTTGTTTCGTCAAAAACCTATCATTATTTCCGTTCTTATTCCTACTATAGCTACAGTGAATTTAGCCACTTCACTCACTGTTCTCCCACAACCTGCATATCCTGTTTATAAATACACGCAACAAAGATTCCAACTTAAGCAATATATGCTACCGCAAGCAATACAAGGACAAGGTCGACGAAGCCTTACAAATTCCTTTGCTTCGCTACGGATGAAAAATGCAAGGTAAAATTATCACTTTTGTTGTTCCTTTTTTTCGAAGCACAAAAACTCCATCGACTACATCGGTCTAGCACAAGAAACCCGTGTCTAAAAAACACTCAATTTACAGATGGTAGCTTTTGGATCCGTACATTCTTTCTTTACTTTTCTTTTTTTCTAGTTCAGGGATTTTGCTAGACCCGTTTTTGTATCTTCTTTTTTCTGGAACCACCCAAGAGACAGCAGAGCAGTTTTTCTGAACATTATTCACTATTTTTTCCATTTTTTTTACGAGTAAACATTGAGCACAAAAACGGACTAATAAGTCTCTTCTTATTGATCGAGTGGCTCACTTCCACGGAAATCTTTAGCAAAAACGAACCATTTGTGTTTTTTAAATAGAAATAATGGTTCAATAAAAATTATTTTTGCAAAAAAAAAAAAAAGCTAGTAGAAAAAGATAACATAATCTCAGTAGACATCTTAAGTGTATGAGTGAAGCCTGTAGTTCAAAACAAAAAAACCTTATACGAATTGGATTCTTAAACAAGGTTTGGTAGCTTTTTTGAGAGGAGGGGGAGGTGAGTTATGGAGTGTAAAGTTTCATCTTTCCGAAAGAAAATTAAGAGCCAAAGTAACAGTGTATAATGAATACAAGAACAGTATTTATTGGAGAGTAAAAGAGGTGATTTTCTTCAAGTGTTCTTAGTTAAAACAAATACACAGAAAAGTAAAGATATATTTCCAAACTTTGTTACAGAATTTTTGTTCTTTTTTCTCCTCGAGGCAAAAGGAAAAATTTCCAATATTCAAACTGGTTCTCTGTACACGTGTTCAATGTGAGTGTCAAGTAACGGAGAGCGGACGGCAACTTAACCTAGTAAACTCCCAAGCAGCAAGTCTAATGTCCACACTATCAGATATCACGGAGAGAGAGAGAGAGAGAGAGAGAGAGAGAGAGAGAGAGAGAGAGAGAGAGAGAGAGAGAGAGAGAGAGAGAGAGAGAGAGAGAGAGAGAGAGAGAGAGAGAGGAAAAAAAAACAATAACAACCCAAGGAAGAAAAGCGAGCCGAAAAAAAATGCACGTGTTCTATGTATGCTTGTAAATACTC
>NC_059304.1:6632519-6635019 GCF_017591435.1 Portunus trituberculatus | reverse complement strand
CATAAAATACCTTCATCAATTTTCAATCACATAAACTGAAAGTACAAGTATATAACATTAAACTTGCTCTACCACTAAAGGTACCACAGCTGTAACTAACTTTGGGGTTGGTTTGGTTTCCTTGCAGTACTGAAGGGTTTAGCACTGTACTGTGTTCACGATATACAATATATACTCACAAAAAACAGTTCTCGGCACTCAATTCAAGACACATTATGCGCAATTGTCGAGCGAGACAAGACATCAAACCCTCATTTATCAAGAAGCAAAAGACAGAATATTTTTACGCAAGGCTTCATTACTTACAAGTAGAGAAAATAAGGGAAGCAATTCTGAATATAACCATGAATGAATAAGACAAAATTTTCATATAAACTCAGAATGACTTCCGCGCCACGTTTCTTCAGTAATTTATATAAACAGAGTACAAAGTCATAATGGTGAAGCGGAGGACAGTAGATGACGATTGTTTAATACTTAGAAAAGAGAAGTAATGCTGTGCAGCTGCCATGTGGCAGTGAAGAAAGCGAGTGTACCGGCGGTACAAGGCCCGTTTAATGAGTGTTTAATGGGGTCTCAAAGAGGCTGTAATGAGTGTTTAATGAGTGAATGTGGGAGTGAGGTGAGCGGGACTGGGTGGCTGTAGTGGCTGTGTGAGGAAGGCGATGGGGCGGGGGGAGGATGGAGTTCACCCCCATGATTCCTTACCTCCTTCCCTTCATTGTATTTTCCGCTCCCTCATGCGGCGAGAAACCCGTTCAGCACTTGTTATCTCATTTCTTCACCCACACTTGTTGCATAAATTTGCTTCACTTGCTTGTTTTCGTCTGAACAACCAAGAGTGAAAGGATGTGTTCTTTCTCTGCACGTTTGTCTGTCAGCAGGAAGAACCAAGTTCTTACATTCTCCAGCGTTAAGATGCGACAGGTAATAGACTTTTTGCCGCACCACACCTCTTCAAAAAGCAAACAAATTGTCCAAAAAGTAAACATCCTCGTCATACTCTCCTCAAGTGGCTCTGGCTTGTGTCACAGACATTGTATACATAATTATAAGCCAAGGTAAATCATACCTCAGTTGTGAGATAAATCTGCTATCATATGACACTCAAGGGGGTCTTGAGAACCAGAAATCATTGAGTAACTTTTATTCTCCGTAACACTCTTGCAGCCAGATGACCTTTAATGTTCCAGAAGGATCAGCTGGTATTTTCCTTCTGTACCATGTGTGTAATTGTAAAGCGGTGATAAGGTCGTGACTGACCACCCTGAAAGGTGAACGCAAGCTATGTATAAATATAATGCAATGGACCAATTGAGGCGGAGGATGCAACACTATGCTTGTTGGCAAAATTTATTGTTTGGACCTATGAACACGCTCATTCAAAGCCTTCGTTCCACCTGTCGGCCACAGCTCGATGAAGGAGACCTGAGATGTCACCTGTGATCACCGACTCACAAAAGGTTAACGAAGTGCTGATCGAAAGCAGTACTTCATCAACGAGACATTACACTATAATCTCTCTCTCTCTCTCTCTCTCTCTCTCTCTCTCTCTCTCTCTCTCTCTCTCTCAGCACCCACATGACATATATAGTTTAGACGGATGTTCATTGGCTGGGCGGGGTCAAGTCAGGGTATTTATGCAAGTTCTACACGGTCTTGCCCCACGAGTGGTTGGTTCCCTCTGTGCTGAGGTCGTGGGATGGCAAGGGGGAGGGGAAGCAGCCTACATACCTTGGGAGGTGATCCATCAAGGGCTTGACAGGTTCTAACCCGTCTTGCTTATTAACTGGACACAGCTACCTCCCTCTCCCAACTCCCATCCCTACCTTTCTCATTCTTTTTTTTATTCTTGAATGTATTTTTCTTTTGTTTGTCCCATTTCCTCTTTTTTCTTGTTTTTATGTCTGCACTGCGGCCCTTCTCTTGTTTTTTTTTTTTTTCAGGAGTGGCCGTTCCCAGCACGAGCAGTGAGCGAGTTTATTGTATAATGCAATAGAAAGTGGCACAACATCGAACGCTCTTAAATGGCGAATGATGAGCGGATGGCGATGCAGTATTCGCCTGCCATAAAAACACTTTCTTGCGGAATACCCTGACCAGAACAAGTATTTACAGATGGAAAGTAGCACCCGTCGGAACGGCCGCACGCGCACTAATGTCAACATCTGAAGACTGGGAATTTTTTTTTTTTTCAGATTCCGTGGGGGCAACTGCCACTCTTAATACGAGCATCGGATGACTGTTGAAGAGGATAATATGTACTTTTGCACACACTTCAGTCTGACAGGTGTTGTTCTCTGTGACCCATAGATATTATGGGAAAAGCTGACGTGGTTTCCTACAACTTAAATTTTAGCAGTGAGCAGTATCAAAATCAAAATAACTTGGTAAAAATTTATCTTACGTTGTTTAAATCTACCATTCTGTGTGTGTGTGTGTGTGTGTGTGTGTGTGTGTGTGTGTGTGTGTGTGTGTGTGTGTGTGTGTGTGTGTGTGT
>NC_059304.1:6625019-6627519 GCF_017591435.1 Portunus trituberculatus | reverse complement strand
CGATGCACCAATATACTTGACGGCAAGCCACAGCTGCTTGTGCTGACCAACTCCTGCTTCCAGAATGAAGGTAGGAAATCGTCCCTTGTCACATTTCAGCTTCAAATCAGTGTGAGGACTAGTTTCCTGTGACAATTCAACAACAATTCAGTAATATGCGAGCGCAATTCTACCCTAATGTGGCATCCTTTACAAAAGGCAACGACCTCCAGCAACCAGTGTACTTCCTTTCATTCCTCTCAGTAATCAGGGCTTAGTAGCTTGCCCTGTCACGCGAGTACTTCTTGCACTGCTCGTGAAGTAGTCGTTTTCCTGCTACTTTTTAGCGCACGCAATTTAGCGCAACGCTAGCTTGCCGCCTGTGCAACCCATCCTGTAAAGTTTACCACACTCTTGAACCTGACGTGGACCCTACTTCAAGCACATTAGGTTCATGTGGTCGGCGGCATGAGAAGGAGTGTAGAAGCGCGTCCCTCGCGTGACTGAGAGGCAGCTGTTTGCAGCCACACTATTACTGCGTTGATCAATTTTGGGTAATATTCAAGCAATAAAAGCACTACAAAAGAACGCTCCCAGCCGTATGCTCAGAAAGAAGGCGTGTTTAACCACTAACGAACCACAGGCGGGCGTTGTGAAGTCAAGGATCCGGACTCGCATCCGGAGATGAAGATCGGGAATGGTTATGGCTCGAGTTTTACACACACACACACACACACACACACACACACACACACACACACACACACAGCAGTATTCTGACCACGGATTTGCACCCCTGATTACACTGCAAAAATCGTTCTGTAAATAAGCCTCGGCGTCGCATTGCTGCGAGATCTTACGTAACCCAAGCCTGTGTCACCTGCGGGGCCTTAGCCACAGAGAATATTAACTCCGTCAGGAAGTGGGCAGCTCGCTTTCTCCCTAACCCAAGGGTACGTTCTGAATCCTCTGTGCCCCGCTGAGCTGCGTATCTGGTTACTGCTTAAGGCACCACTACGTATACCTCCCAACTTCTTCCCCTCCCTTACACCCACAACTACAGCACCTCTCTTTCCACAAACCCGCCTCCGCACCCTAACTAGAACCCCCTCCCCCAACCCTCCTCCAGATTTTCCTCCTCCTCTCATTCTTACCTTCCACTTAATGTATCTCATCCCAATCTTCCCCTTACACCGCTTCAACTCTCTCCTATTTTCATACACTGCTTCTACCCCCTCCAATTAATCTTCTCCCCCTCCTCCCCCCTTCCCCTTCCCAACCATTCTTTTCCGCCTTTACCTTCCCACCCTTCCTTGCCCTTCAAAGTATCCTCTTCCTCCTTTTACCATTTGTTTTCTTTCCCCCTAACTTAGTCTCATTATCTTGGCTCTTGCTCCTATTTCCTCTCTCTCTTCTCTGTACGTATATCCGTTTGCTTACATTTAACTCCTCCCCCGCCTCTACCTCGTTACTCCTCCTCCTCCTCCTCCTCCTCCTCCTCCTCCTCCTCCTCCTTGTTTCATCATCATTTTTCTGATAATTCTCCTCTTCTTGAACTTAATCTAAACCTCTTTCCTTTTTTTTCCATCCTTCTCTCTCTCTCTCTCTCTCTCTCTCTCTCTCTCTCTCTCTCTCTCTCTCTCTCTACGGCTCCCTGATTCCTTGCTCCTCCCACAACTTGCCTAGCCACAAAGGTCATTGTCCTGTATCAGTGGCCGAGAGAGAGAGAGAGAGAGAGAGAGAGAGAGAGAGAGAGAGAGAGAGAGAGAGAGAGAGAGAGAGAGAGAGAGAGAGAGAGAGAGAGAGAGAGAGAGAGCATACACGGTCAACACTTGGGTCAATCTGTCGTTGCATCACGGTATTAAGGAAGCTTGGAATTTCCTGTCTAGATTTTTCTTTCCTCATCGCCCTTCTCTTATTCCTCGAGTGCGTTTAAAATGGATACGACATGATAGAGGAGGAGGAGGAGGAGGAGGAGGAGGAGGAGGAGGAGGAGGAGGAGGAGGAGGAGGAAGTGAATAAAAAGTGCGAAAACTAGAAGTGGTAGAACAACTATGACGAGACAAGAAGCGGAGGAGGAGGAGGAAGCGGTCGAGTATAAAAAAAAAAAAAAAAAAAAAGGAAAAAAAAAAAAGAAAAATTAGATGTCTGAGGAGGAGGAGGAGGAGGAGGAGGAAGCCTTGAGGACTAATGATGAAATTGCATGAGAGAAGCGTATGTAGTGCCACGCCAAATACAAGTACAGCCACGCAGCGTATCAGTAATGCTCTGTGTCTATAGGCCGTACAGACTCGAGAGGCAAGCAAGCAAGCAAGCAGGCAGGCAAACAAGCAAGCAGGCAAGCAGGCAGGCAGGCAGGCAGGCAGGCAGGCAGGCAGGCAGGCAGGCAAACAAGCAAGCAGGCAGGCAGGCAGGCAGGCAGGCAGGCAGGCAGGCAGGCAGGCAGGCAGGCAGGCAGGCAGACAAGCAAGCAGTCGGTCCTTTAGTTGATCGGTTAGTAAGCCAGTCAAGTCAGCTTATA
>NC_059304.1:6617519-6620019 GCF_017591435.1 Portunus trituberculatus | reverse complement strand
CGTAAAGAGGAGGGGGAGGAGGAGGTTAGGGCGGCCCGGAGATGGGGAACGAACAACTTTTTGCCGACTGCTAAATTCATTACTGATTCAAAACAAACCCGACGTAGAGCTCCCTGTCTTGAGGTGCATCCGCGGACATTCCTGAGGCCGCGGCAGGAGCAGATAACTGTGTGTCCGTAAGGTAACTACAAGGTGGTGGTGGTGGTGGTGGTGGTGGTGGTGGTGATGATGGTGGTGGTGGTGGTGGTGGTGGTGGTGGTGGTGGTAGTTATCGTGTTCTTCTTGTTGCTCTAGGGAAAACAATAACTTTTGTTGATCGCTATTGTTATAGTAATAATACTGGTGTGTGTGTGTGTGTGTGTGTGTGTGTGTGTGTGTGTGTGTGTGTGTGTGTGTGTGTGTGTGTGTGTGTGTGTGTGTGTGTGTGTGTGTTTGGTGAAGAATGAGGACGGTTGTGGATATGGAGGTAATGGTGGATACAGTAACAAGTGGCAGTGATGGTGGTGCACGTGCCTGCCGCCGCCACCACCACCATCACCGCCAGCCAGCGTATAACCCAAGCTGGCTGAACTACGTAGGGTGCGATGAAAGTCCGAACAAGCTCAGGAAATTGGGTCCCTGCAAGGCGAGGCCAGTTTTTGCGTACGCGCGGGACGATTTTCTACCGCCGAATATTCCACGCAGATTTAGAGTTATTTTTCGCGAGCACTATCAGGACGTTCACCACCACCACCACCAACACCACCACCACAAACACTTCATCCTTCCTCACCTTTTGACTATATACATTTCAATTTATTTACCACTTCAGATTTTCTTTGTATTTCTTGACAGCAAAATATCATAGATATGTACTTTACTTCCGGCCTTCCCTTGCAACTATTTGGTGTTAGTGTATCCCCGTTGGTTGGTTAAGTACACTTTTTATGGATTGTTGAAGCTTGTGAATGCACCAATTTGCATATGTAAATACGTTTATGCTGTAGCATTTTGTTCATGAATGTTTTTGTGTGTGAGCTTTTTATTTATTTTTTTATTGCGGGAGAGTGTACGGGTTTACATAGCTCATGATTTTAGTCCCCCACTTTTCTCTTCTTTTTTGAGCGCTTGTATATTATCAATCTTTCCACGAACGGGACTATTGTAACGTCCGTAGGGGGACAATGCATAATCACCTTGAGATTTGCTTTTGTCAACGTCACCATTAATAGAGTCTTCCCATATTGCTCTTCTTTTTCCTTTCGGAGACTCTTCTTTGTTCTTCTTGAGACATCCCTTTGTTCCCCCCGCCACCCTCTGTTCCTTGGGCTGTTGTTGCTCGTAGCCCCGATTTTATGGTCCCTTCCAGCACTGCGTCACTCCCGCTCCCTCATCAACCTCAATAACCCGCTCGTACCCTGCCTGCAACACCTGCCGCGCCGTCAGCCTGCCGCCTCATGTTCCCCCGCGCACTCCCACGCCCACGGCTCCAGGTAAGCTACTTGCCGAGGGCCTCTATCGACCATAGTTACTCCTTGACTTGAAAGCGGTTTGAAAAAGAAAGAAAAAAGTCAAGAGAACGATTATTTTATCTCCGAGTTTTCTCCCCCTGCCACTGCATCGATCCTGACCTCTCAAAGGCTCTCGTCGCCAGGCCATGAGACGCGGCCAGGCAGGCACACTCAGCAGTCCCCATCTTCCGCCCAGAAGAATGAAAAATTCGATCCACGCAAACTCCTGCACCCACAAAATCACACGGCCATATGTAACCTAAAGATGGGTAGTTCCGACTAATGTTTCTTTGCCTTCCTCCTAAGCCATAAAATACACACCTTAACACACAGCTCCTCATTTCCGTCCCTCACCACACCACTACCCCTCACCATCAATCCCACCCCCGAAGAAACCACCACAAACCTCGCTCCACTGCACCTAACTCTCGCTCACCACACGGACCACCCCGACACGTTCTCACCATACATCATCCCAGACTCAAGGTGTACAATCACGCTGGTCCGGTTTTCGTCTTCTAGCTTCGATTACGGACCTCCTATAATGCTCCCCACTCCCAGTCATTCTATCACATATACCTTGCAGACCCGCGTTCTCTGCCTTAAACCATAACACCAAGATTGCTTACTTTAACCATCTGGAGGAATGCACTGTGTGTGTTCCTATTCGCGGTCGTCACACGCTGAGTTTCGGGGTGGACGTAACCATGAAAGCAAAAAATGTCTGTCTGTCTGTCTGTTGTCTCTCCACGCCTCTTTTGCAATGTGTAACAATAAGATAAAACAATTTCGAAGCTAACTATGCAAATATAAGAAATAACATCGTTGGGTAAGGTATCTTCTATTTCATTCTCTCGCTTAACAAGGACACATCCAATTACTGGAAAATAGACAGGCGTGATCTCATCGAACCTTAAGATAATATGACCAGCAGCAAAACATCGGCCAACGACCCCAAGAATCAGCATCACCTTACTGGAGACCCAATACTATACAGCGCGAGAGCAATA
>NC_059304.1:6580019-6615019 GCF_017591435.1 Portunus trituberculatus | reverse complement strand
TGAGGATGGCTTTAGGGGAAATAAGACAGGTGCAAGTGCACAAAGAAATTATCTTTGTTTTCAAGGTGGATTTTTTTCTAATTCTTTACCCATTTCGAATTCACTCAAGCAGTGAAGGTATAACATAGAACATTAGTAATAGGAAAAGATTTTAAAAAATCTGAAATTGAATTCACTTTCTGATGAGTTACCAGATAATGTCACACACACACACACACACACACACACACACACACACACACACACACACACACACACACACACACACACACATACTGCAACAAGGCCTAAATAAGATCTGGGAATGGAGTAAAAGTGGGAAATGGAATTTAATGTGAACAAAAGCCATGTCATGGAAATGGGAAAGAGTGAAAGACGACCCGTGGGAATCTATAAGATGGGAGATGGAGTAGAACTGGAGAAAGTAAAAAGGAAAAGGACTTAGGAGTGACGATGGAAGAAAACAATCAACCAGTAAGCCATATTGATAGAATTTTTAGAGAAACATATAATTTGCTAAGGAATATTGGAGTAGCATTTCACTACATGGACAAAGAAATGATGAAGAAATTGATAAGTACTATAATAAGACCCAGATTGGAATATGCAGGAGTAGTGTGGACCCCTCATAAAAAGAAACACATAAGGAAGTTGGAGAGACTACAAAATATGGCTACAAGAATGGTTCCAGAATTTGAAGGGATGACATATGAGGAGAGACTAAAGGCTATGGATCTACCAACCCTGGAACAAAGAAGGGAGAGAGGAGATCTGATACAAATTTATAAATTGATCAACGGAATGGACCAAGTGGATAATGAGAAACTGATCCTGAGAGAAGAATATGACATCCGAAGCACAAGATCGCATAGTAAAAAGCTGAGAAAACGAAGATGTCTGAGAGATGTTAAAAAATATAGTTTCCCGCAAAGATGTATTGAGACGTGGAACAGTTTAAATGAAGAAGTAGTGTCTGCAACGAGTGTGCATACTATAAAGTAAGATTGGATAAGTGTAGATATGGAGACGGGGCCACACGAGCATAAAGCCCAGGCCCTGTAAAACTACAACTAGGTAAATACACACCGAAAGGCAGCGACGTCATTGAAAAAAGTATTACGCTGTCTATCCAATAAAATCTCATTTTCTATGAACATGTACTCGAAGAAAATTTGTATTTCATCGTACACTATGGTATACTCCGCGTTTTTCTTTTTTTTTTTTTTCATCTTTTATCTTATGTTTGCCGAGTAATATCACCTACATGATTCATGCATAAATAAATATAATACTCAAAGTTCAGAATACAATATGATATGATGAAAAAAAATAATGTAAGGAAGCAAACTATTTTTTTTTTAACAAGTGGGTAAGACGCCTGAATGACAGAACACATCCAACTTCATAAATGTTTTACAAAGAAACAAAATGTTAAGTTTCCACTCTGTCTCTTGAATCCCTAAATAGCATTCAACTCTTAATTAAACACGCTTAATATCGACAAATCCTAAATAAAAAGTTTTTCTATACCTACACATAATCCCATGGGAACAGACTGAGTAGGTGCATTAAAATTATATGTCATAACGCCAGTTCAGGTGAAGATGAACACCACACCATATGAAATTCCAAATTATTCAAAATAACAAAACACATACAGATAAGTGCATTTAACATGAATCACATCCTAATAACAAGGAACATTTTGCCTACCTCTCTCTCTCTCTCTCTCTCTCTCTCTCTCTCTCTCTCTCTCTCTCTCTCTCTCTCTCTCTCTCTCTCTCTCTCGTGAGTGACAATTAAGTTGCGTAGCACGGTGATTGGCTGCGGTAGGAATGCTTTTGGGGAGCCTCAGTGGTCTAATAGTAGCGGAGTTCCCAGCCTTTTGTCAAACTCTACTTCCAGCCCATCAGTAGCTATAAGAAAACCAACTTAATCTCTGCCATTGCTCATACGTAAAGCATTGTGCAATACTAAGAGAAAACAACATTTAGCAGGCTCTCAATCCATGACTGATAGCTATAATAGGACCACATTCTCAAGTAAGGTTCATGGGAATTCTATGAACTTTGTGTGGATCAAAGGATTACAAGTGGGTAGATACTGGCTATCCTATAACACCTACACTAAAAAATATAAGTATTAAGAAAAATAAAGTTATACTTTCCTTGATATGCATCTTCTTTCTGATTTACATAGTTGAATCTTTGAAGATTATAGGTAAAAGCAATTGGAAAAAGTTACGTATACCTTAAAATACTCATATATATAATAGGCCATAATACTGTTCATAATGACAATTTATTTTTACTCACCTTTAATTTCAGACCATTGGAATAGAGCTAGTTACTATTCTTCTTGATTTCTTTTTACTAAGAAACAAATGATAAGATTTATAATTTTTTGACAAAGACCACGTATATATATATATATATATATATATATATATATATATATATATATATATATATATATATATATATATAATGCAATATCACAAGCAAGATTTGCCAGTGTGAATATGTTCCAGAATTACGTATTTGGTCATATGATAAAGGTTATTTCAAGATTACCTTCTTCATAAGTCTAACCCTGAAAAATTAACACAAAACTGTAAGCATAAATATCATCTCTAATTTGAAGAGAGGTGGATGCAATTTTTGTCTCCTTGTCTCAACTAATAACTCATATTCAAAAGATATGAGGAGTCTGGCAACCAGTGGAAGCACGGTGCAGCTCGCTCTTGGATACTTATTCTATGGACTTTCCTGAATCCTGATCAGTTTTACAACGCAGACTTTTATGGTAGACCGCAGTAAGGTAATGGGGTCTACGGCAACACTGGACATAACACCAGATGATGGATGAAAGGTATCCACACGCCCAACAACAAAGCACTGTATGACTACTGCTACACCACTAACAATGCAGTTGAGTCTTGTTGTGGACCAACGCAATGGTGGCGCCTTGCCCTCAACACACCGTGAAATTTAAAGTCATTTGAAATGTTGTATATAAAGATCGTTTTGACTAAAACCAAATTGTGGAAAGGTGGTGTACACTACAGGAGGGTTAGAAACAACATGTAGCCGGCATTGGCACCAGGTACCAATTGCTTTTACTTCTTTTAGCCTCAGAATGACCTATGCGCACTGCGCACACTCTGCAACATTGCCACAGCCCGCAGGCTGTTTACATTTGTTTACCACAAATTTACTTAATCTACCAGTTCCCTTAACGATCGTGACACAACTGTGCCTCGACACAGGAGCTATTCCACACTTGGAGACACACCTCCTGGAGGAACAAATATGGAGGAAGAGGTGAGGCAGAGATCATCACTGTCGACCACCAACTATTACTACTCGCCTCAGTGCACCTTAGTCCTGCATCGCTTCATATAGCCATCACCTGCAGTATCAACCAGGCATTCACATTATAACACTTACCACAACGCTAGCGTCTCGCCTTCAGGATAGTGTTCCCGAGGAGCAGTGAAGTACACGTGTAAATCTCCATTTTCGATGGGCAACTGATGTGCATCACGTGACGTTACGTCAAAGCTTAGTCATGTCATGTGTTTCACTAAATCACCCGATTACATTTTTTTTGTTTTATCTTTAACTTCAATACTATTATATATATATATATATATATATATATATATATATATATATATATATATATATATATATATATATATATATATATATATATGTGTGTGTGTGTGTGTGTGTGTGTGTGTGTGTGTGTGTGTGTGTGTTTACCTACCGTAGTTGTATTTATTATTTACCTAATTGTAACTTGCATGTTACAGGGTTCGAGCGGGGCTCATAGTGATCTGTCTCCATAACTAAAGGCGGGTTCACACGTGCCAATTTCCTACTGAAATTGCAAGTCGGAAGAATTTTCGACTGAATATCGGTGCCTAGCGACTGGAGAAACCACGTAAAACAAGACAACATGTTGGTCTTATTCAGTCCAAGGTAGATCCTATACCTACCTTGGTTCAGTCGATTTGTGACTTTATTTACGCTGTGACGTCACGAAGTAAGCTTTGAAAATGTGGTCTCGATGTTTAAAAAAAATAATGTTAGAGTTGGTGAGGGAAAAAGAACACATCTGAGATCCCAAAAATTAATTATACGGTGAAAAAAAAATAAATAAATAAAAAAAAGCTTGCGCAAATCATCGTTCGACAAAATAGCTATGTACGTACAAGAACTGTTTCCCTCAATGCAGGGTGTTGTTGGAGGTGAGGATTGAAGACCTGTCAGGATTTAATTTGACTGCAATTGCTTAAAATCAGTGTGTAGTAGATATTCCTTTCTTTCCTTCTATTTAGCCAGGGACAGGCATTTTCTTTACTGTTGACTCTTCCGGTACGCCAAAAGAAGAGCAATCACCGGGTAGCTGTTTGTTTACATTCATTTCCCGCCAAGGCGCCAACTAGTCTAGCGACTTTCAATTTCAGTCGCAAATTGGTACGTGTGAAACTGCTTTAATTCTAGGCAAATTTTCCTTAAATTTGTGCACACTTTCTGCTGTTACAATCTCATCATTCAAACTGTTCCAGATTTCCACAGTCCTATGTGGAAAACTATACTTTAATGTTTCTCAAACATTGACTTTTACTGATCTTAGAATGCCCGTTTGTCCGTCTATCTCCATCTTCAATCAGTGATACTACGTCTTCTCCATCTATTATCTTTTTCATACTGTTCACTGTCTTGTACTACATATTATTAGAACTCTCTCCTGTCTATCCTTCAAACTTGGTAGCTCCATTTCCTTTAGTCAATCTTCGTAGGTATGGTCCTTTCCTTCTGGCACCATATCTTTGTGGCTATCCTTTGGATTTTTTCAAGTTTTACTAATGTCCTTTTGAATGTGTGGTGGCCACACCATTGCTGCATATTCAAGTCTAGATCTTATCATAGTGGTTATGATCTTTTTCATCATACTTTTATCCATGTAAGTGAATGCTACTCTGATTACAGAATCTTATATGTTGAAGCAAATAACCCATTTATGTGCCTTTTTTGGGTCAGGATGTCTTATAATATAATCACTCCAAGGTCCTGCTCTTCCATGTTTTTTTTCAGTATAGCCACTTCTCCCATTTTGTGCTCCCATGTAGGCCTTCTATTACTTTTACCCATTTCCATCACATGACATTTTTTGGCATTAAATTCTAATTTCCACTTCTGGCTCCATTCCCAGATCTTATTGATATCTCTCTGCATTTCCATACATTCTTCATTGTTCCTTATTACTCTCAAGAGTTTTCCATCATCAGCAAACAAATTTATGTAGCTACTTTGATTCTCCTGTATATCATTAATATTAGGAATATATATTTGATACATTATTGGTGTTAGCAGTGACCCTTGTGGTATGGCACTAGTTACTGTGCTCTAACTTGATGGGGTATCTCTTATCACCGTCCCCATCTCTCTTTCTGCTAAGTAGTCCCTCATCGTGTGTGTGTATTTACCTAGTTGTAGTTTTACAGGGCCTGGGCTTTATGCTCGTGTGGCCCCGTCTCCATATCTACACTTATCCAATTTTTCTTTAAAACTATGTACACTCGTTGCTGACACCACTTCCTCACTCAAACTGTTCCACGTCTCAACGCATCTTTGTGGGAAACTATATTTTTTACCATCTCTCAGACATCTTCCCTTTCTCATCTTTTTACTATGCGATCTTGTGCTTCGAATGTCATATTCTTCTCTCAGGATCAGTTTCTCATTATCCACTTGGTCCATTCCGTTGATCAATTTATAAACTTGTATCAGATCCCTCTCTCCTTCTCTGTTCCAGGGTTGGTAGATCCATAGCCTTTAGTCTCTCCTCATATGTCATCCCTTCAAATTCTGGAACCATTCTTGTAGCCATTTTTTGTAGTCTCTCCAACTTCCTTATGTGTTTCTTTTTATGAGGGGTCCACACTACTCCTGCATATTCCAATCTGGGTCTTATTATAGTACTTATCAATTTCTTCATCATTTCTTTGTCCATGTAGTGAAATGCTACTCCAATATTCCTTAGCAAATTATATGTCTCTCTGAAAATTCTATCAATATGGCTTACTGGTTGATTGTTTTCTTCCATCGTCACTCCTAAGTCCTTTTCCTTTTTTACTTTCTCCAGTTCTACTCCATCTCCCATCTTATAGATTCCCATGGGTCATTTTTCACTCTTTCCCATTTCCATGACATGGCTTTTGTCCACATTGAATTCCATTTCCCACTTTTTACTCCATTCCCAGATCTTATTTAGGTCTTCCTGCAGTATTTCACAATCCCTTTTTTTTTGTTGTTTTATAACTCTGCACAGTTTCGTATCATCCGCAAACAGATTTATGTAGCTGTTCACTCCTTCTGGCATGTCGTTATATATATATATATATATATATATATATATATATATATATATATATATATATATATATATATATATATATATATATATATATATATATATATATATATATATATATATATATATATATATATATATATATATATATATATATATCCCTAATACTCTTTTTTTTTTTCCAAAAACATATTTTTCTGTGTTACATGGTGCCAACAAGCCTATTTACCATGCAAAAGAAGAAATTTTCATTGTATGTTATTACAAAACATAGAGCCAGAATACCACAAGAACATAACATTTAGCAGCGTACAATATTCCAATTGTTTGACTCATAAATACCTTTTTGCCACAATACCCTTTTATTGTTTCCCTATTTTTATACAGTATTTGATACAAATTTAGTCTATTTTCCCATACACAGTGATTCCATATAATGTATTCACATATACACACACTTAACTCAAATTGCATACAGAAAGATGCCTTCTGTATCACCTGAATGCTCCTGAAACCAAACACGTATATGTAGTAATAAGTTTTCCTCAACACCTCAAAGCAGCACTGATCCCCACTAATACTGTCATGGGTTGAGATAAGGTCTGACCTTACCTGAAGTACTTCACGCAGCCAAAGGTTTTACCAAATTGTTTGAAGGCATAATCATTTGATATACACTTCTTTTTCTTCATTCAACTTCACTTTTAATAATCCAGGAAGTGCAGTGAATATATACTACCACCCCTCACAATCAATAAATCTTTCGAGCATACACAAACATACAAAATTAGGTGCACATGAGAGTAATGTCTGTACAATTATTGTCCTTATGATCCCCATTATCATTTAAGATGTGCTTGATGTGTCAGGCAGGGTTAGCAAGTGACAGAAAACCATGGATAATGGCTAACAGGTTCTAGGGAGCCTCAAAAAGACAAGATATGATTGTTGTCTTATCATAACCAAACAATACTAACAAAGAATCTTGCTGAGACACTCATGCACTGCTGATACTCAGTATGTAGTCAAAAGGATAATCATCCAATATCAGCAGTCTAGGAATAATAGCTATCACAAGTTAGAGTCTCTACAAGTCCATGATAAATATGACATCCTGATGATTTTGGACTCATGCTTACTATCACTCATCAATCCTCCAGGCAAGTCTGGAACTGTCACAACAAGGTAAATCAACTACACACCCAAGATCTTCCATCCTAGACTGGGCCACTACAAAGTAGCCAGGAGGAAGAAGAATCCCCAGATTTCTTGTCACTTTTACAGAGGAATGCAAGGACAAAACTCAAAAAACTATGGTGATGCAACACCAACTCATATTTCATGCAACTAGTCTTATAAAATAAAGCAACAATTGACAGACTTTTTTGTACACTTCACCTACAGTTCTCTTATGTGACTTTTGGGAACCAAAATAATTCAATAATCAAAAGCTGCATTTGATGCCAGTATAACTTTAATCACACTAGCTTCTTATGCTATGGTGAGGAGTTCCTGGTTGCAAACATGAGGTTGAAGCAAGGCAGCATGCAAGTTTGACACGCATACTTGGATGATCATTATATTTCTCAACAGAAAAATTCTGTATATATGCATAGTATATAATAACATACACATGTATTTCTAAATATACTGTATCACTTCCTGACAACATTCAGTTTTGTAAATTACAATACAGATGCTACTGTTTAGCTGGTCATAGTGTTTGAGTGTCAAGTGTTCAAAGATTCCACAGGTGATATCACAGATTTAGTGAGGTTTACCACCATTGCATCATTTACTCCTCACTGAAGGTCTCAACTATTAGTACTATACTCAGGCCTGTAGTTACAAAGTAGTTGTAGTAGTTAGTGGTAGTTATAGTAACAGTAGTGCTGTAGTAGAGACAGTAGTTACTATATGATGATGGCTGCTGTTTGTGGCAGCTTCAGTATCTAATATTATGTTGGTTAACTGACTTTTTCCTTCACAGGGCTGGGACCTCAAAAGGGAACTTCTACAGACAAAGGCAGCACAAGGCAACAAACATAATATATGAGGTGGGTGGCTAACTGAGGAGAGGATTTATGGGCATGCTTAAATCCATCAAGCTGCCATCAGTTCATTGGGACTCCCACTTGTTGCTGTGATAGTTGTTACTTCTAATAGCAGCAATTATACTTTGTTGCAAAGAAAATAGTCATAAACTTCATAACCTTGAATGGAAGAATGCCTGTTTATAAATGATTTTTCTTTTTCTTGTGACTACACAAGTAGTCACAAATGCTACCCAAGTGGTGAGGATGTCCAATGGCATATTAACCCTAATATTACCAAACATGCAGTGGCCTTCCTTTCTTTTCTGTTGAGGCAGTCCATCTAACAACATAGCATGTGCATATCTATAAAGCAGACAGCTCATTATGTAAACTTTTGAATATACTGTAATTATATACAATATATTATATAAAATTTCATAACAATATTAAAAAGTAAAATAACAATGTTTCATTATGATATTACTGATTTGAAATAATATGATCCTTGGTTTCTATAACCATGCATAGCAAGTTTTCATTATTAAAGAATGAAAATATTATTCAAAATAGAAACTCTAATATCAACATAACATTAAAATGCAGTAATGCTAAAGCAATTCTGAAACCTAACTTCCACCTTTGGTTAAATGTCCCACAGGCTCACTGTTATGTTAGGAAATTCAGGAAAGATGTGACTTAAACATTCACCACATACTGCTTACAGAATATTGTCAATAAATCATAGGTACAGACATATTCATTGTACCACAGTAAAAAATATAATGTTATAAATTTCAGCATAGGGTTTCTTGCAGGTAAAGTGTACTCCTCAGATTACTGTACATGATCTAAGTATGTATTTCCTACACAATTTTGTAAAGCTCAGTATTTTAAATCATAAATGTTTACGACATGCTGAACCTTAGTGAGAAGTAGAAATTCTATACAAATTTTCCACAATTAGAACAAACTTAGAACATTATTTGGACACATATTTAGAATTTGCCTTTAATGATCTTACTAGATAATACACTTTGACCTTACCTGTCTTATTACTATTTCAAAACATTACAATGAAGGTATTTTGATTAGCAAAAAATTACCAGTATTACAATATACTGTATATGAAATGTAATTCAAATAATCCCTAAAAAATCATTAACACACTGTATGCAAGATACCTGGATAGTTTCACAGATCCCATTTAAATAAGAATTAGTAACATTATAATTCAATAGTATGTAATGATGAATACACGAAAAAGTAACCAAATAAACCTGTATTCATTACTTTATGTTTATAACTAAGAAGACTACAGCCTTTCACATAGCAAGGTGTAAGAAATAAACAGCACAGAGATCTTTTTCCCATACACCGAATGCTTCAGCAGTTCAGCTGTTTTACAACCAAAACCCAATCACTTTAAAACAGATGGAAAAAAAAAATTTCATACAAGGATATATATATATATATATATATATATATATATATATATATATATATATATATATATATATATATATATATATATATATAGATAGATAGATAGATAGATAGATAGATAGATAGATAGATAGATAGATAGATAAAAAGAAATGTCACCATGCATGTTCAGGACTAAAAATAAAATGCATGAGACCTTAAGTGTTAATCCCACACGCAGGACTATGATCGTCAAGCTATGCAACTATGGGTATAAAACCAGATCTGATAGCTACTGTGGCTAGCAAAACCTTTGTACTTTATACATATATATATATATATATATATATATATATATATATATATATATATATATATATATATATATATATATATATATATATATATATATATATATATATATATATATATACTTTAATGCTTTTGGACTAGTTTGGCACTCACGTACACTTTATAAAAGAAATTTACCAATTTTATATGATTCTCACTTTTGAAGCATTAGCATTATTAAATAAAATAAATGCTTGTCATTACATACAACCTCACATTGAAACTTTCCTTACAGTTCAGCAATTTTCAATTCATGTCATGAAATTCTATACAATACAAACACAATATTGTTAGCTCATCAGGCACCATCACCAGCACATTCATTTACCAAATCTTTTTTTGTATATCAACCATACATACAGTAATCCATAACAGTAATGTTACATTTCAAGCAATGTAACTATTCCTAATATAGCTTCAGATTCTGTCTGTTTGTAAAGTAATTTTGGTTTTAATCTTAAAAACATCTGGAATTCAATACAGATCATTTCATATTTGTGTATAAACACTTATGCATGCTGCATATACATAATCCAGTATTTCAATATTTGACTAACTTCTTCTTTAGTTTTCCCTGAAGTGATTTTCCTGAGGAACATGCTGCATCATCTTAACACTTGTGTAACATCTTTCTAGATCCATTTTTTTCCAGTATAGTAATTACTTCTGTAATCAAGAAGAATTTCTCCCTGTTATCTTATTCTTCATCTTTATGGTTACAAATACTGTAACAGTTTGCTTTATGTGTGTATTTCAATTTCAAATTGTAATATATATTATCTTGGCTAAAAGTATTTATAAATAAGACCTACAAATACTAAAAAATGTGTTTCTAACCCATTGTGTTCAAATGCATGTTATTAAATAACATTTGTATCAGTATCTCCTCTTACATTCTTTAGTATATTTATTGTTTAATATTTCAACCTGCAAAAAGAATATAAAATTGTTCACTCATGAGATGAAATGTATACTAAAGTCCTACAAGTTAAAGCTGCATGAAGATATATTGGATGGATGTTCTCTAATATAAGAATACAGAATTAAAAAAATTTAGGCTTTAAACAAATGTATAATTATCACTTTAATATCATTAAAGGGATGTCTCACTAGCAGTAGAGATCATCTGTGTTTGCCTTGAGCACGTTTCTCCTTCATATACAGATATCTTCTGCTTCAAGACACGAACCTGAAAAACAAAGACACTTGCAGTATTGTGCATCACATTACTAAAAAAAAAAAAAAAAAAAAAAAAATATGGATGAGGCATGAAAGATAATGTTATTGAATAGTGCCATAATAGGAACATTAATCTATATTTATAGAATAAAATGCATATAAGTTGGCATACTGGCTGTCACAAAACAAAAATCAGGTAATTCTGCCAGCCAAAGATGCTGATTCGTAACATTATAATCAAGAGTACTTTAGGGAATCATGGAACACTCATACAGTATCATGCTGTAAATCAACAATCAATATGGTACTGCACACATAATCATGAGTAGCTAGTGCAAGACTTTCAACAAAATGTATTGGTATTCACCCATTGAAAGACATACAAATCGGTATCATAACCATAAGCAATATTTCATATTCAGAGAATGTAAGTTCCTCATTCACTGTTAAGTAGGCTAATGTTTACCTGGTGAGCATGTCTGTCCACCATGCCCATCATCTGCTGTTCCATCCTCTTCACCTTCAGAGCATATTTCTTCTTCAAGCGATCCACAGCAGTGAGAAGAGCTCTGCAGTGTGGACAGACCATTATATTCATTAGTTTGGATGAACTTTTGATTTCTACATAAATATTGACATAGTTGTGAGTAGCACTGCATCAAATGTACAAAAACTGATACAGATTTCTTCTTAGTTACATCTGCAAACATATGAAATATGTAAAGTTGACCATTCTTTACTGGCATATTAATCAGAGATCTTGGGGCAGCTGTACAAAAATTTAAGACCTTTTAAGTGCTAAAGTTCTCTTAGATAGCTCAAGATTAATGATCAAAGCATAAAGGTTTCTTAAAGGCAGCAACAAAGTTTGCTCCAGTACCACCCTTAAACTCTTTTTCATGAACTGTTAGCATTTTATGATGGCAAATTTGTTTTTTCAAAATGAAACTACATGAAATATGCCAAAATACCCATAATAGTAAGTGCACAAAAAGTGGGCCACACTGTTGGTTTGGCAGAATGGAGTTCTTTGTAATGAATGAGCTTGACTGCTCTAAGGCAATGGAAAGAAAATATACTGACCCATTGGACATTCTGCATGCTAATGACAAACACTTGCTCTGTTAACATATGCTCATGTGAATATATTATGCAGCTGTGTCAGAAACTAAACCCACACCTTGCTCAGCAAACTTACAGCTCACTAGCTCTTCCAAATTAACATGAGTGTTAATTGTATAAAGATTCCATGTTGTGGCATTTTTCAGTGTTTCTATTTTATTAGCAAAGCAACTTACATGTCATCAGCTACTGTGGTAATTGTGCCCTTACAACAAAATGCATCCCTAGAATAAAAAGAAAGATCAATAATGATGGTAAATTTCATCTTACCCATTTGCTTTCTTCAGATCATTGATAAACTCCTGTGACTGCATATGTCTAGCCTCTGAATTTTTGGTAACCTTTTCAAGTGTGGTGACCAGGTCCTGTACACGACTCTTGAGCTGCCGTTCACGCCGCAAGGCTTCCATTATTTCAGGGGAGGAAGAGTCAACACCACTGTCACCATCTTCTTTTTCCTAGAATTTTAATAGTAATGTAGCATTTGTTTTTAATGAACATGAGTTGTTCTCTAAAAACAAAATCACAAACTTATTTAGCAAATTAACATTAAGGAATATTTGAGCATAATATATAATTTAATTTTCATTTCAGATCATTATATGAATTTAAGGCAACCAATTCTCTACCAGTGCAGTGGAAAGTAAGAAACTTGTGTCGGACTATGTTTCTGATGGTATATATATATATTATATATATATATATATATATATATATATATATATATATATATATATATATATATATATATATATATATATATATATATATATCGTCGTCGTCGTCGGCTCCCACTCGTGTCCGAGTACTGGGTCCTGTCGTTAGTCAAACGTCTCCTATCTTGATGAGGAAGATAAAGAGAGGTGGAGGAAATGATAGAATGCCAGTCGCTGAGTATATTGTTTTGGGTGGTCGTGGCTGTGCGACGGCCACGCACACACACTTGGCCCACATCGTTTCCACCGCGGCTCAAAACAGATGAGACAGGCAGCTTCTCCGATGTTGGTATATATATATATATATATATATATATATATATATATATATATATATATATATATATATATATATATATATATATATATATATATACACCTGTCCCAAACAGTGGTGTCACAAAGTCAAGTAAATTCATGTTTTTAATTAAATTAAACATATTAATATATGTACTTATTAATTGTTTCATATCAAGAGCTGCAAGAAGACCAAAAGATCTTAGAATGCAATAAGTGAAGATTTTCAGAAGATCTCCTCCGTGTGAAACATTTTCTGCAATGTGACATTACTGCCACTATGGACAGCTTTACCTAATTATGGTTAAATCATGAAGAGAACTGCATAGCTATTCAAAATAGCATGGTATTGACTGAAACAAGCACTATTTAGTACAATGAGATGCCATTTCACATCAGCCTCAAGGATAGAATTTCTTAAATATTTTTCTTTTGTGAAAAATGCTAAGTATGTGCTCTCTCTCTCTCTCTCTCTCTCTCTCTCTCTCTCTCTCTCTCTCTCTCTCTCCCAAAAGAAAGAAAATTAATAATAATAATAATAATAATTTATTCTGAATGATTATCATTGTAAGCATAAATGCAGAGCATCCATATTACCTGATTACCACTTGGTCTGTGCTGTGCCAACTCTGATTTAAGGTGGTCTATGGTAGCACAATAAGCTGCTGCCTGAGCCTCATAGGTGCCCACACGCAGCTCCAGCCCAGCCTTCTCTCTCTCCATAAGATACACCTGGAAAAAATAATTTAACTCATCATATGGAATTAGTAATGTCTAGTTATGTTTTCCTCTATTCTTTATAAAAATACATCAGGCTGTTTTCAAAATTCAGAATATTGCTATCATCATGACAACATTACAATTTTGGAGATGTTTTACAATGATATGGATCATTCTTTGTTGTCAAATATGATATAATGCATAATTGTTATCTAGATGTCTAGTTCCTTGCTTTCTAGATCCTTATCCCACTCATCATATACATAATTATTTTACTACAGTACCTGAGCTCTTAGCTCTGCACGGTCTTCCCGCATTGCAGTAAGCTCTTGCATTAACACTGCATTCTCAAGATCCAGCTTGTGAGCGTCTTGAAGGCTGAGTGGATAATGCTTGGTAAGAGGATCAAGGTGGAGGGATTCCAAAGGCAAGAGGGAGGAGGACACATGACCTCGCTCTTCCTTCAGTTTGTTGATGGTATCTCGAAGCCGCTGCTCCTCCCCTCGGCTTAAATCAGAATCAACACCACTCGATGTTGAGGAAGTAGTGCTGTTGAAAATTGATATGTAGAAATCAGTGAAAATATAGTAGGGCTCTATTAAGAAATTATTGCAAACTTTAGTTAATTCATTTTTCGGAAATATCAATATACATAACAGTTAATTTATCCTGAAAATGTGATAAGAAATATAATCACCAATATGTAATGACCTAAGATATTCCACCTTCTTCAAAATGAGTTCATGTATAAAGTATTGATAAAAACTACAACATGCATGTATTTCTTCCTTCACTATTATTTGATAAGCAAAACATCATTCAAGAAACATGCTAATAGAACAGCAAATATATACTTAGGACTGAAGAAAGAAAACTTCAGTGTTATATGATACAGTATGAGTGTAAATCTATACTTTGCTATCACAAAACATTCTTTCAAATGGATGGTGATTATCAATATGCCTAAGCTATGCTATGCATTGTGTAATCTATTTTGAACATTTTTTTCAAGGGCATATGCTTTTCATAAGAACTCCAGTCTTCACAATTCATTGAAAATTATAAAGATACTACACAGTAATTTGAAGTATCATTGATGTGCCCATCTTACCTTGTGTTATTGCTTGTTCCTGTCTCACTCCAGTTCTCAGTGTCCGAGGGTTGGGCCCCATACCTTTCCAGACGGGAGAGCAGGTGACGTGCAACATTTTCTGTTGATCTCCGCTGTTCTTGGGCTCTTTTTACTAAAGCTACAAGGTCTTCTTGTTCACTGATGCTCCAACCACTACTTGTGCTACCACTGCCAGCACCCTTCACCCCAACACCAGCAGCTTTGCAGCTAGCAAGCAGTAAACCAATTTCACTCTCAAGAAGGGCTACATATACTTCATAGGCCTCTATAGTCTGGTCCAAGTTGGTTACTGCCAGCTGCAGTGCTACTGAATTAGATTCATATTTCCCCATCATAATGCTGAGATGATCACAATGTGATTTAGATTCACTGAGAGTTACAGCTAAGACATCATTCTGAGCTTTTAGATGATCTATTCTTGCATGAAGTCTCTCAATTTCCACTTCAAACTCTTTTAATCTCTCATGGGGTGCCAGTGCTCCTCCAGCAGTAGCAAGAGCATGGTACAGTTCTTGTGCATCACTTTCCTCTTGGACACCTGCCACTAACTGCTCTGCCACAGCAGTGGTCCACACACCTACACTACTCAACTCTGAACCTGTAATTCTCTGGTCACCACTCTCTGCCTGAAGGAGAGAACATTTAATCCAGTCATTATTTGTTACCAAGATATAATGAATTGATTATGTAAGAGTGAGAAAGAGAGGTTTACATATGCTGGTATAACCAAACCTATATAGAATTTTTTCACTTACTCTCTTTAGCCTGACACGTTCTGCTAGCCTGCAAATGATGGGTGTCTCATCCTGGGTAGGTGTGTGGCTCTCTGGAGGCTGTGGAGATGGGGAGGGAGACACTGTGCCAGGCCCAGATCCACTGAGGCCTGATCCTCCTGACACAGTGGTGAAGGCTTGCAGGGGAGCACCTCGCAACCCTCGCACAGTAACTGCATCAGCAACTTGGAGCGCTTGAGGTGGCAAGGCTGGCTGCATTCTTTGATACTCACGTAACTGCAAAATCATAATAGCTACATTTTTGCTTGACATTCATTGAAAATTAAAGAAAGAAAAGTCTGAGGATGAGTTATGTGAATTATTTTGTAATATCATTATTATTAATTGAAGGTTAAATGAATATAAGCAATCCATTCGAATTGGTGTATACAATTTGAATTTTTTTTTCTACTATTTAGAACAAAATATGTAAATAATTAGTATTACTATTCTGTTTACCTTTTTGCAAAGAGCATCCCTTTCTTGCGTTACAGCTACAAGAGTGTTACGATGAGTTGATGCTGCGTGCTGGGCCAGGGCCAGGGCATGCTGCAAACTGTTGTTTTCCTCTCTCAAAGCTTTAACTTCTTCCTCTAGAGCACTGAGAGAGCGACTGTGGTCATCTCCTGAAGCCCTGCAGCTGCTGGTATCTCCGCTACCTCGAGGACACTCGCTCACGTCCAGGTCAGCGATACCCTCTCCAGCCTGAACAAAAGTTTGTGTTGCAATTGATTCATGTTCACCAATTGTATATACATCTATAATTCATGAAATGTTACCAAGAAATTGGCATACTGTACTTGCCTCCACTGCCCTGTCGTCAATGTCACAAGATGTGGAAGCGTCCGTAGCTGTCTGATCTCGTGGCTCCTCCATCTGCTCCTGCTCCTCAGATTCTACAGCCTCACTCGTTGAATCTTATGGTAGAGTTTTCATGAGTAAATCTGTATCACATACTTACTTGAATATGTAATACAAAAGAAGAATTGGTTAGCATTACACAATAGCATACTCCCTTCACAAAACCAACAGTCCAGATGTCTGAGTCTAGAGACATTTTGGGGAGCAATCAATCGGTTTAGGCATCAAGTGTATAGAGCACCAAATATCCTAAGGCTTATTTGCACTCAGGCTGATCTGTCTTGAGGGTCATCTGACCTAGAGCCAGTATGACTTGAATATCAATATATATGCAGTACCAAGTGTCTATAGATCATGCAATACATAATTCAAGAAATTCATTAAAAACATTTGATTGCAGTATTTCAATTAAATCATGGTGTATTACTTATTTTAATAATTTGAACCCTAAATGCATATACATTTCAACCATAACATCTTTATGCCAGAATTACACAGACACACAGACACACACACACACACACACACACACACACACACACACACACACACACACACACACACACACAGGTGTGTTGAGAGGACTGGTCAATGGAAGGATCAGAGACAACATGGGGAAATACACTATTGACACTGGCAATGGAAAATGTGTTAACTCAGTGGGTCAAAGAAGATACTAGGTTTGGAGGAGAGGGAGCATCGTCAAGACTGGACTTGGTCTTTAGTACAGAGCCAATGGTCATTGAGGAGATGAGGGTGGAGTGCCCTTTAGCAAAGAGTGATCATGCAGTTTTGGAGTTCAAGGTGATAGATGAAGAGAAATCTAGAAGAAATGAAGAATATAAAGTGGGAAGATGGAATTATGCCAAGACAGATTTTGGAAACCTAAAGAAATTCTTTCAAGAGACAAATTGGATGAAATTCAAGAGTGCTAAGGAGCAAATGAAAAGTGGAAGGAATTTATAAAAATATACAAAGAAGGTGAGAAAAATTTGTACCAATAAGACAACATAGAAGTTGGAAAGCAGGACTGGTTTAACGATAGATGTGAAAAGGCTAGAACAAGAAAAGAGGATGCATGGAAGAGGTGGAGAAGGAAAAGACGGATTAAGCAGTGGGAAAGTTACAAAAGAGCAAGAAATGAATATGTGTTGATTAGAAGAGAAGAAAGAAAGAAACAAGAAAAGGATATAATTGATAAATGTAAAGACCAACCAAGGCTTTTTACAGACATGTGAACAACAACATCAAAAATAGAGAAAGTATTGAAAGTTTAGAAGTAAATGGAGTATGCAGTGAAGATCCCAGGAAATGGCAGAGGCTATGAATGGATGCTTTCGGAAGGTATTCACAAAGGAGACTGCTTTTGACAAACCACTGGTAATGGAACAGAAAGGGATTATGAAGGAGTTTCAAGTAACTGTGGAGGAGATCAAGAACATGATGGGGAGTTTAGAAGTGAGAAAAGCTGTGGGACCTGATGGGGTATCAGGATGGATTTTAAGAGAATGCAGGGAGCAACTGGCAGAAAAAGTTTGTGAAGTAATTGATGCCTCATTAAGGGAAGGTGTAGTGCCCCAAGACTGGAAAAGAGCTAACATTGTCCCAATCTATAAATCAGGTAACAAGAGAGACCCATTGAACTATAGACCAGTGTCACTTACAAGTGTGGTAGCTAAGATGTGTGAGAGGGTGGTGAAGAATAGATGGACAGACTTCTTGGAGAAAAATGACATACTTTGTGAGTGTCAATTTGGTTTTAGAAAAGGGCGTTCATGCACGACAAACCTGATATGTTACTATTCGAGGGTGATAGATGTAATACAGGAAAGAGATGGTTGGGCTGATGGAATATATCTGGATTTAAAAAAGGCCTTTGATAAGGTACCACACCGGAGACTGATCTGGAAACTTGAAATGGTAGGAGGAGTGCATGGCAGTTTACTAAAATGGATGGAAGACTTTTGGTAGGAAGAGAAATGAGAACAATAATTAAGGACAGACCATCAGAATGGGGATTGGTGGAGAGTGGAGTTCCACAGGGATCAGTGTTGGCACCAGTAATGTTCGCGGTCTACATAAATGACATGGTGGATGGGGTGTCCAGTTATGTGAGCCTATTTGCAGACGATGCAAAATTGTTAAGAAAAGTGAGATGTGACAAAGATTGCGAACTACTCCAGGAAGACTTGGACAGAATATGGAAATGGAGCTGTACATGGCAAATGGAGTTCAACACGACAAAATGCAAGAAAATAGAGTTTGGCAAGAGTGAAAGAAGAATCAGGAGTATGTACAAGATAGGAAATGAAGACATAAAACCAGTCATGAAGAAAAAGACCTTGGGGTGACAATTACCAATGACCTATCGCCAGAGAGACATATAAACAAAATAATTGGAGAAGTATTGAACTTATTGAGGAACATAAGAGTGGCGTTCAGATATTTAGATGAAGAAATGATGAAGAAAATAATTACTGCAATGATAAGACCGAGGCTTGAATATGCAACAATACAGTGGGCTCGAACTTAAAGAAACACATAAGGAAACTAGAGAAAGTACAGAGGGCTGCAACAAAATGGTGCCTGACTTAAGAGATTTGACTTATGAAGACAGACTGAAAAGAATGCAACTTCCAACCCTGGAAAACAGAAGAGAAAGGGGAGACCTGATAGCAATATACAGAGTGATGATTGGCATGGAAAAATGGATAGGGAAGATCTGTGTATGTGGAATGAAAGAATGTCGAGAGGGCATGGGAAAAAACTAAAATGGCCACTTATAGGAGAGATGTGAAAAATATAGCTTCCTCATAGAAGGGTGGAAGCATGGAATAGTTTAGACGTGGAAGTGGTCAACGCAAGGAATATTCATGATTTTAAGAAAAAGCTGGACATTAATAGATATGGAGCGGGACAACACGAGCATAGCTCTTTTCCGTATGTTACAATTAGGTAAATACACACACACACACACACACACACACACACACACACACACACACACACACACACCGGTAGCATCATGCTGTTCGTGTGAAAGTTCTGACTGGGAATATTCTTCAGCCACAACTTCTTCTTCAGCAATGACATTGATTCGCTGTTGTTCGATCTTCCGGGAGAGTTCAGCGATCACAGAGTGTAGCTCGGTGAGGCGCTCCTCATAGTGCTGTGCCTGGGAGTCAAGACGATCTTCACTCTCTCGCTCCACCCTCACCTTCTCCAACTGGCAGACACAAAATATCCTTATGTAACAGACAAAGTTACTAAGAAAGAAATTGGTTTTACACTGACAAGAAAATGGTAGTGATCTGGCTATGCAAAGTACTTAAATTATTCTTAAAGACACAAGAAAATATTAAATGTGTATAGTAGTATACAAAAAGACTGAAGATGCAAACACTAAAAAAGGTGGAGGACACAATTAATGAATTAAGTATAAGCTATACAATAATTCAGCTAAACCTGACATCTTTGATACTTGACTGCCTTCTGTCCCCATTTACCAGGAGGATACTCACTTGTGTCACGGTGAGGGTTTTTTCCAGCATGTCTCTCTCCTGGCTCAACACCTTCAGCCTAGACGACAGCTCCAGAATCTCTCCTTTCAGTGACCCCAGCGCTGCCAGGTGCAGCTGCAGAAAAGTTTGAAATATGTCAGTGTCACTTCAAATACAAACCATTCAAATGTGCTCCATTTTCATCTTTCCTCATCTGTTCTTCCTCTCTCTTTCAAACCATTCTTTCCTAAACATTTTCCCTCCACAGTCTTCCTTTACTGCTGTCTTGGAGGACCTTATTACATAAAACTAATGTTTAAAGATTCTACAGTATAGCAATGTGCTGTCTTCCCAGCTTCCAACAATATTTTTTACAGCTTTGCCAGTCAATAACATTCTATTGTCACTCAAAAGCCTAAATTATATTGACATTGAATTATGCCACAGGGGAAGTGCATTGCATAAGAGGGAGGCATATTACCCGGACAATGGAAGAATGCAGTAGACCTTTAAAATTAACTAATGCAAAGACACAGTGGTGAAGTGATAGAGGGGTGAGCAGGGCAAATGCCCCAGGCAAGCGGTGGCATAGTGGATAAGGTGGTGAGCGTGGAATCAGGCAGACATCCATGCATAGGTTCGAATCCCACCACACACCTCTTTCAAGCTATGCCATTTGTCGAGTGGTTTAAAGTAACCTACATGTCACCATGATACCAAGAATCTAGGTTGCTACACCAAAGATGCACTTGGGTGGTGATATGGGCCCTAATATGGGTACCACTAATGGGTGGAAGCTGAACAGCACTTCCTGCATATATTCTTCAAGTATGCCTACTGGTGATATAGGCCATAACATTAAAAAAAAAAAAAAAAAGATCTCAGGAGGTAGCACACGGAAGGTTATTGTGAATATTGATACTCAGACCATTATTTTAGACTTTGCAAAATTGAAGGTGAGCAAAGTATTGATTTAAAGTTCATGTATGTATTATATGATATAGGTATACATAATAAACAAGTATATTATACCTAATCACACATTTTTATTATTTCCAGGGGCAGCATTTTCAGGTTCTGCCCATTGTAAATTTATCTCTCACTACATCACTGCAAGGACACTAGGATCTGCTTCTATTTCCATGACTTATTTAGCTGCAATTTGATTTACCAAAACAAAAATATCTGAAAACTTACAGAAGCAAATTTAAATAAATCTTGCAAAATAGAGATTTGGAAATGATGGTACTAGTATGTACAGTATATTATGTAGTGAAAAATGGAGTGCAAAACCAATAGGTTTATATACATATATATATATATATATATATATATATATATATATATATATATATATATATATATATATATATATATATATATATATACTACAATCCTTTGGTGACAGTATAATTTGTGAGGTGATTTTCTACTCCTGTGTAATTCACTACGGTCGCCTGCTGGTCACCCAGGCAGTCTTCCCCATTACAGAACGAGCTCAGAGCTCATAGACCGATCTTCGGGTAGGACTGAGACCACAACACACTCCACACACCGGGAAAGCGAGGCCACAACCCCTCGAGTTACATCCCGTACCTATTTACTGCTAGGTGAACAGGGGCTACACATTAAGAAGCTTGCCCATTTGCCTCGTCGCGCCGGGACTCGAACCCGGCCCTCTCGATTGTGAGTCGAGCGTGCTAACCACTACACTACGCTGTGTGTGTGTGTGTGTGTGTGTGTGTATGTATGTAATTCATCACGGTGGACTGCTGGTCATCCAGCCAGCCTTCCCCATTACGGAGAGAGCTCAGAGCTCATAGACCGATCTTCGGGTAGGACTGAGACCACAACACACTCCACACACCGGGAAAGCGAGGCCACAATCCTTGGAGTTACATCCCGTACCTACTTACTGCTAAGTGAACAGGGCTACACATTAAGAGGCTTGCCTATTTGCCTTTTTTTTTTTTTCCGTGCCCGGGACTCGAATCCGAGCCTTCTCGGTTGTGGGCCGAATAAGCTAACCGCTACACTAAGCGTGTGTGTGTGTGTGTGTGTGTGTGTGTGTGTGTGTGTGTTTGTTTGTATGTGTGTGTGATTTGATACATAAAAGGGAGCTGATGAAATTTTATGAAAAGTTAGTCTGAAAAGTAATTATTTTTTTTAACGAGAGAGAGAGAGAGAGAGAGAGAGAGAGAGAGAGAGAGAGAGAGAGAGTGATTATTGGAAAACTACTTCGTAAATTCACAGGAGATAACTATACACCATTTGCTATGACTCATAAATGTCAATAAAGCCACCGCAGCCAATCTATAAAACAGCACCAGTCAGCGACCTCACACAAAACACACGAGCTCCCCAAAAACCTGAAGCTTACTTCGAACGACTCAAGGTTAAACTTATGAAGGGTTCACTGTACGTCTTTATGGTCAATCAAAATTAAGTAAGACAGAGAAAAGAAATATTTGGAGGTACGTGAAAGACTGCGTAATATCAGTAAGAGAGACTTTTATTTAGAGCTACTATATGTGAAAATTAAAAAGTGTTATTGTCAACAGGAAAAAGAAAATTATGCATAACTTCACTTTACTGGCATGCTCAGTTCTTCTGTCTATCTAATGGAGACCATGACACTTCGGCAACCCTTTCTACGGAGGCACTGGGCATGTCAGTGACTTTGTCTTAAAGATCTCCGACTCACTTTTCTGATAAGTCCATCTTAAATTATCCTAAACGTAAATAGCATGATATTTTTCTTAATTTTCTTTAGCACCGACTTACCTCCTTCTGTGTGCAGCCGTGGGCAGGATCAAGGCTGTGGGCGTAATATTGTTGGGTGGAGGCGGCGCCCTGACCCGCCCCGGAGGGCTCTCGATGCACCGCCCCGGAGGACATGTTCCTCACCCCCAGGATTACTGCCTTGGTTTGCTGGGGCTAAGCTGATGCCCAAAGTATCCCGGGGCCATGAGAGCCCAACGGGAACACTCCAGCAGAGTTCATAATAGGCCAAAGGTCAGGCACGATGGGCACCTCTCCTTCCGCCACTCATCTTTCTTTGTATCGACAGCACCGGCAGCACCGAGAGGGTTTCCTTTTGATTTCACATTGCTTTCTCACTGTTCATTGCGGCCAACTCAAGCGCTGGCCTGGTAAAGTCGTTAACATTTCCACTTCGTCACACTAGCTGCACCTCGCCGTCCACCGTGTTCTCCCGTCCCACTAGTAGTAGTGGTGCTGCTATGGGCGGGGTCGTGAAGTTCGACAACACTTAGAACAACTCCATGACAGCATCAGCTATAATTTTCCGAGGAGACGAATACTTTTCTTAACAATAAAGATAAAAAACTATTTCACACATAATCTGTGACAATGCCAATGGAGATGATGATGACGATGTCAACGAAACCCGCGGCGTGCATTTCTGGGACCAAAGTTTCGGTGGAAGTCACATGTTGGTTTAATAAATTACAATAAATGAAAATTACTTGCATGTGACATTACTTCACTGCAGCACATGGCTGTGAATAATAACTACGCTATTACTGTAGACATTCGCTACTCATAAATTATTCGTACCTATAGCTCCTTCTATATTTGTTCTTACCTATCAAGAACACACACACACACACACACACACGTGTGTGCACGGGCGAAGACGGCAAGCTACGCCTGGCGCCGCCGCTGCTGGTAGCGTCGGGAGATCAAGAGGCTTTTTGTTTACTCGAGATCAGCGAGAGATTATTTTGATGTCCCAAGTGCTTACACGGGACACTGAGTGGCTGGAAAAAAAACACTGACTGGGAAGGGCAGACGAGAAGAGTCAAGTGGCGGCGGAGAGAAACACAAACAGGCGTGTTCTTACAGAACGCACACGAAACACGAACAACTTAAACAACTTCAAACATGCATATCAAAACATAAAAGAAGCGAGAGGGGGACAATATGTAACATGTAAAGCAAATACTCATAAATGTGCGCACACACACACACACACACACACACACACACACACACACACACGCACGCACACGAGAGAGAGAGAGAGAGAGAGAGAGAGAGAGAGAGAGAGAGGCAAATATATATATATGAATCAATACTATAATCCTCTCTAAAAGTTTCGTTTGCTTACGGCTTAAGCGGCTAATGCCGGGCAGCGATCTGATCACATGAGCAGATTTCCTGGTTTTCTGTCCAGTTGTTTGTCCTCGACTCTTTGTTCCTTTATCTTTACTTACATTTCATATAGTCTCTCTCTCACTCTCTCTCTCTCTCTCTCTCTCTCTCTCTCTCTCTCTCTCTCTCTCTCTCTCTCTCTCTCGACTAGTAGGAAGTGAAGCACAAATAGCTTTAAGTAAACGGCTCCTGTTACCTCCCTCGTCTTCCTGGCATTCCCTTCCCTTCCCTTCCCTCTTCCTCTCCCCCTCCCTCTCCTTCTCCCTCTTCCTCGTAGAAATTCTCCATTCTTCTCTCCTCAGTTTTTGTTTTTTCCTCTACCATAGGATCGTATTCGTTTTCCATCTCTCTCTCTCTCTCTCTCTCTCTCTCTCTCTCTCTCTCTCTCTCTCTCATCAATATTGCTGCTACACAACCTTTTCCACTTTTTTTTTTCCCGTTATGAGTTGTTTTGCTCTCTCTCTCTCTCTCTCTCTCTCTCTCTCTCTCTCTCTCCGAAGAAGAAGAAGAAGAAGAAGAAGAAGAAGAAGAAGAAGAAGAAGAAGAAGAAGAAGAAATCAAGAGAGTTTTCGGTGCTCTCTTCCGGCATTTTTTCCATCTCTTTCTCCAGCTTCAATTTCATATTCACTTCCGCTTCTCTTTCTCCTCTCCCGGCTGCATTCATTTGATCTTTCTCTTCCCCTCTCCACTTCTTCTTTCTTCTCCTCTTCCTCTTTCATGTTCCTCGCTCTCTTTCATCAGCCTCCCACTTGCAGCCAACACTTTTGTTTCGGTCACATTCAGCAAGTTAATTGGTATTTTCTTTATTTATTTCACTTATTCATTTTTCTTTTTATTGCTCTTGTTACTTCCTTTATTAGTATCACGCCATCTTACTGCGACCTCCTCCTACGCATCCTCCTCTTTCTCCCTGGTTTTTTTCCTCCTGCTCTCTACATCTTTGTATATTTTCGCAAACTTCTAATCTTGGCGCCCACAAAGCCCTCCCAGGAATGTTTTGTTTATCCATTCGCGTATTCTTACATCCTGCGTTTCCTATTTTCAATCCCCAATTTTGTTCTTATTTGTTCCCAAGATTGTGGCAATAATAGTTGGCTTCATGAGGATATCTTCTGCTACTGCTTTGCTTATGGTCATATCTCTCTCTCTCTCTCTCTCTCTCTCTCTCTCTCTCTCTCTGGTGGTGAGTATTTATTTTCCCAGCCATCGCTCGGCTCTAACTCTAGTGTTTGGGGATCAGGTGGTCATGAACAGAAATAACCAATGGCTGCGTTTACCTCCATTTCTTCCCTTCAGCTCTCCCCTCTCTCCTTACCTCTCCCTCCCGCTCTCCATTCCGCCTCTCCCTTCCTGCATTTTTTTTTTTCTTCTTCTTCTTTCAAGTTTCCTGTACCTGCTCCTTACCAGAGTCTTACGTTCTTTTTTTTTTTCACTCCTTGCTGCTTTTTGCTCATTTTCTTTCCTCTTTGGGTTTCCTTCACTAAACTTGAATTTCCGATGTAATGTTGGTTTGTTCCCGCACTTTATTTGACTTCATTCAGGACACGATGACGTTATCCATTGTGAAATCTATGAAACTTATCATTTTCTCGCATGGAGATGTATAAATCCAAATGAATGTTTTGTTTGTGTGTGTGTGTGTGTGTGTGTGTGTGTGTGTGTGTGTGTGTGTGTGTGTGTGTGTGTGTGTTCTCCATGAATCCCTGTATATTACGGTTTTATCAGTCACTCGAAATCAACTAATTACAGCCAGTCGGAGGAAGCAAGGTGGCTGTACAGACTCAAAGTGAATAACGCAAGCAGGTCGGTCTCTAATGTGAGGACTGATGAATAAGTAATGAGGCCAGAATGAGGTGGAGAGAGAGGGAGAAAGAGAGAGTGGGGGTGAGGAAGAGAAGGGGAGAGAGAGAGAGAGAGAGAGAGAGAGAGAGAGAGAGAGAGAGAGAGAGAGAGAGAGAGAGAGAGAGAGAGAGAGAATTTTTCCACTTATCACTCCCGTCCTTCTTCAATCTACGTATCTCCCCATCTTCTTCTCTCTCTATTCAGTCATTCTTTATCTATCCGCCCCGATCCTCTATCCACTATTCAGCTTCTTCTCGTAGGGCCAAACATCCCCTCAGCGGCAGGCACAAGCAGCACACAAACACTTGCTCGTCTTTCCCCTTCCTCTCCCTTCCTCTCCGATAATCATCTCCCCTCAAATCAATCGTTTCTTCACTCACACAACTCTCAACGCAGTTTTTTTTTTTTTTTTTTATTTCAACTCTCTCTCTCTCTCTCTCTCTCTCTCTCTCTCTCTCTCTCTCTCTCTCTCTCTCTGGCCGGTAAACATGCGTGCAAATTAACATATTTTCTCCCCTCGTACGCACCATCTTCCTTAAACCATCAGTCTCCTCTTTTTCTTCCCTTTTTATCACTTATCCCTCTTCCTTCTTTCCTTTCATCCTTCCTCTCTCATTTTCCGTCCATTCTCCGAAATTAAGATCCAATTTTGAAACTTTAGCAAAATTCATTTATCGCTTAGCTCCATGCATGAGTCTCGGGTGTTCATTAATATTCTTTATCAATCTTTCTCACCTTTTTCGTACACTAAGCGTCAAAATGACTGACGAGGGTAAAGCAAGAAAGAACGACGGTCGGAGGAAGGAAGGAAAGATGGAAAAAAGATAAGAGGAGGAAAAGAAGACGCAAAAAGAAAATATGAAGGAAGAAATGGATAAAACGAGAAGAGAGAGAGAGAGAGAGAGAGAGAGAGAGAGAGAGAGAGAGAGAGAGAGAGAGAGAGAGAGAGAGAGAGAACACTACACAATACTGCTTAATAAAAACAAAATCTCTCCGTCTAAAGAATGCAATAAAAAAAAACACTAAGATTTTTCGGCAATGGTGAATCAGTAAGAAGGAAAAAAAAAAAAAGAATACATGAATAAGGCGGGCACAACACATTCATGGTAGGAAGAGAAAACTGCAAGAAAAGAAGAAAGATAAAACAGGCTTTAAAATACTGCACCCTTTTTTTTATTAGGTGGGGTCATACATTGTGTATTATGACCTAGACAATGCCTGTCTTAACGTGGGGGGCGAGGAGAAGCTCGGGTTGGGGAGGGAGAGAGCAGGGAGAGGGAGGGTAAGGAGAGGTAAAGAGGGAGCTGTGAGAGGAAGTGGCAGGGGAAGGGGGGAGGGGCAGGTATAGAGCGTGATGTGTGAAGGCAGGTAGAGATGGAGAGAGGAAGCCAGGGAAGCAGCTTAAGAAAAAAAAAAAAGAGGAAAGCGAGGAAGAGAGAAAGAGACAGGGAGGGAGGGAGGGAGAGAGGGAAAGAGGGAGAAAGCTTAAGAAAAAAAAGGGTGAGAAAAGAAAGTTTAGGAAATTGGGAGAGGGAGAAAGATAAAGGAGAGAAGGAAAGTGGAAGCTTAGGAAATAGGAAGAGAGACGGAGAAAGGAGAGAGGGAAGAAGAAAACCCAGGAAATAAGGAGGGAAAGGAAGAAAAAGGAGGAAAAGCATTAAATGAAGTCAAGGAAGGAAGGAAGGAAGGTGTGAGGGAGGGAGAGAGGGATAGAGGGAAAGGAGGAGGAACTGGAGAAGCGAAAGAAAGCAAGAGAGGGAGTGTGCCAAGAGGAAGAGAGGGAAAAGTGAGGAGAAGAGGAGGAGGAAGGAGTTAAGAGTGTGAGGAGAAAATGTGACAGAGAAAAGGATTTATGATGCACGAGAAGACGAAAGAAAGGAGAGTACAAGAGTGATTATATATGAAAAAGATAAATTAATGAGAGAGAGAGAGAGAGAGAGAGAGAGAGAGAGAGAGAGAGAGAGAGAGAGAGAGAGAGAGAGAATCGATTTAACTTGTAACATCCTTTCTAGAGGTAAGCCAACAAACACCTTTCTCCCCTAACTTCCCTTCAAAAAAAAAAAAAAAGATAAAAGAAAAAAAAAAAAAAAAGAAAAAGTTCCCTGTCCAAAAACAACGTACTAAATCCCCAACGAAAAATGGCGTCTCTCCCTCCCCACTCTTCTTCCTCTTCCTCTTCCTCCTGCTCCTCATCCTTTTCCTGCTCCCCCTGCTCCCTCACTATCTTATCCTCGACAGAAACATAGGAGCGAAGTGGCGGACCATAACTCAAGGGAACGACTACTGGACGACGTGTCACCTTGTCGACGAGGGCGAGGGAGCGAAAATGAGGGAAGGAAGGAATGAAAGGAGGGACGAAGGGGCCGCGTGAGGGGAGGTGAGGGGAGAGGAGATAAGAGATGCGAGATAGGAAATACGTGAATCGAAGAATAGTCGTCGAAATATCATAGGAATAGGATGATTTTTAGAGTTTTAACGATTAAGGCTTGTTGGACGAGTGAGGGAAGGAGTTTACTGTGATGTGAGTGAGTGAGTGAGTGCGTGTTTCGAGGCAATGATGGGTCAGTTAGAGATGATTCACGTTCATTGAATCAGTGTCACCAGCTGTCAAGAGCCGGTAAGAAAGTTGAGTATCAGTGTCTGCTCTCTCTCTCTCTCTCTCTCTCTCTCTCTCTTCACAGGCGCCACATTCCCGCACTACCACACCACCGAATCCACTCAGAACCTCCTCCACACCGTCACAAACATTCCCCGACGTGCCTCACATACCACCACTCCACCCTTCTCATGCACCACCGCCACTACCGCCGCCACCACGTTCCCACCACACTCCCGTCGTTGGGTTCATTCCGGCCAGATCCCGACCATTCCCCCACAATCTCCTCGTCTCATCCCCAACCCCACTCCCGTCTACCACCGCACCGCCGCACCTCAACCCCGTGCCAACTCGTAACTTCGTCTCCACAACCTTATCATCTGTGAGGAAGGTTTAATTTTCTCCCGACATTTATTCGTTCGTGTCCTGTAAACTACTGACGACAGATCTCCACAAATTATGGTTTATCACTCATCGGTACTCGTAATAAAGAGTGTGCTGTCTTCGTATGACATAGCCACGCACGCATGTAAAACACACACACACACACACACACACACACACACACACACCAAGCAAGCATATAATGAAAGAATATCTATGCATCTGCTTGTTAGTTTATTTTTCTAGATCGAAAAGATTACAAAAGAAAAACAAACCATCTGAAGTGTGTGTGTGTGTGTGTGTGTGTGTGTGTGTGTGTGTGTGTGTGTGTGTATGGGCATGGTGCCACCTGTAAATGCTCAAGTACAGGTGAGCTGCAGCGTCACAAGTGGCACCCGATGCTCGCCAGGTTGGCACACACCTCAGCCAAGTTACTGAACTGTCACACAGGCACCCTCGCACCCTAGTTTAGCGTCTCTCTCTCTCTCTCTCTCTCTCTCTCTCTCTCTCTCTCTCTCTCTCTCACACACACACATAGCAATTCCAGATACAAAGTAACATATTGCCTCACTTTCTCTTCTCACCCATCATCGTCATCATCATCATTACCATAGCTACATCGGTGAATATCGAATCTTTACCACCTGCTCCTCCCTCATAACGGAAATCTGAAATCATTCCCTCGTAAGTCTTTTCTTACCATCATTTGTTTCTACCTTCAAATAATTTTAGTTACTTTGTCTTTCACGTAAACTCCATTTCTCCTTGTCACTTTCTTTCACGAAGTCCAGTTCGAATAAAGTTACGTGCCAAATTCTTATCCGAGTTGGAAAAGACACGACGAAAAAGAGGGAAGAGAAGGAAAAGAAGAAAAATAAGAGGAGCAGGTTGGTAAAAGATTTTATCGTTACTGAAACTCCTTGGAGCTGACAGGAGGAAAAGAGGAAAAAATAGGAGAGGAAAGAAAGTCCAATTTAAAATGGACTTACGACTTTGGAGATTCTCACACATAATGAAAAGTGAGTGAGCACAAACTCGAGGTGTGAGATAGAGGCAAATAATACTAATAAAAAAACAGATAATTGCCTGCTTCTCCTCTTTCTAAAATAAAGAGGAAAGTTTACCCTAATAAACATTTCGAGTTGAATAACAGTTAAGAAACAGTTTTTATTGTCGTTGTCGTCTCTCTCTCTCTCTCTCTCTCTCAGCGCCAGAGGGAAGAAGCGTGACAGGTTTAATTATTAATAAATGGCCTTTCGACCCTACTCGACTCCTGCACCTAATCTTGGGTAATACTCCCCTCCCCCTCTGCGGCACACAGAAGACGAGGAAAAGGCAGAGAGGCGGAGGACGAGGAGGAATAACAGATGAAGAAAGAAAGAAAAGAAGAAAGGAAGGAATAAAAGAAGGAAGGAAGAAATAAAAAAGTAAGGTAGGAAGAAGAAAAAGAAGAAGAAGAAAGATGATATTGATAATGATGAACAGGGATTGAAAGAGAAGAAAAGACGAAAAGAAGAAAATAAAAACAAATAAAAAGACCATAAATAAAAGCAACACCACTACTACCACTACCACAGATATCACCACCACCACCACCACCACCACCACTACCACCACCATCACCACCACCACCACCAACAACAACAACAACAACATTAACAACAGCAATAACAACAACATCACCACCACCAGCACCACCAACAACAACAACATTAACAACAACAATAACAACAACAACATCACCACCACCACCACCACCACCACCACCACCAACATTAACAACAGCAATAACAACAACATCACCACCACCACCACCAACAACAACAACAACATTAACAACAGCAGTAACAACAACAACATCAACAACAAAAAAGAACAACAAGAAATTACTACACTACGAACCATAACATCAACAACTCAAGAGAGAGAAAGTCAGAACTGAAGAATGAAAGCTCAACAACAACAACAACAACAACAACAACAACAACAACAACAACAACAACAACAAGAACGACAACAACAACGACAAATCATTAACAGTTCCACGTTAATCTCGCGTCTCACATTACGCCATCAATTACCACGATTCTAAAAGCCTGTCAGAACAACCAATAAGATTTTTAATAAGTCCTTCCCTCGGCAGATTGCAGCGTATCAGTGACGGATGAACGGCGGTATTGAAAGGCGACCACTTAGACCAGAGGCGAGAATGAAGGCAGTTCAGTTCCCAAGAAGCAGTGATGAGGATGAAGATGAGGAGGATTAGAACTAGGAGGAGGAGAGATAAGAGGGATGAGGAGGAACAGGAGGAGGAGGAAGAGGACAAGGACAGTAAACACAGTGATAAATAATCCACTTTTCTCGACCTTATTCATTTACTTTTGCATTAAGAATCGAGTAAATGGATCTTGATTTTTTTTTCCAGTATTTTTAACAGAATTATCTTTTTTCTTTTTGTTTTTCCTTCTTTATTTGTAATATTAAGCCAACCTCCATCAAAAACATAAAGAATAAAAGAAGCGGACTCTACAGTAATACACTATGTTCCCCTCATTTCCTATGCATTTCCATGAGATAATAATATTCAGCCCTGTAAAATACATTCCTGCGCCAGGGTTCAGCGGGTCCCTCTCCACCAGCCTTATGGGAGACAAAGGAAAGGAGGCCGTGGTGCGTGAGGCTGCTAAGCTCATCCTTCCTCCTGCAGCGCCTACACGTGTAACTCAAGACGGCAGCTCACACAGGCTTTTTCCATCTCTAGAGGAGGAAGAAGGGGTGAGATCCTTGCTTTATGTATCTTTCCCTGCTTCTCCTTTCTTTCCTATTTCTCTCCTGTTTGTTCCTTGGTTTATCTCTCTCTCTCTTTTTTTCTCTCTTTCTCCTTTCTTTATCTGCTTTCTCTCTAATTCGTTTCTTGGTTTATTTTTTTTATTTTCTCATGGTTTCTTCTTTCTGTATTTTTTTATCAGTTCCTGTTTTTTTTATCTTATTTTTTCCTCTTAGTGTTCCTTCTATGTCTCTCTTCTTTTCTATTTTTCCTTTGATTTCTCTTTTCTCAATATTTTCGCTCTTTTCTCTGCTTTCTGTCCCACATTTCCCACCCTCCTCTTCGTCTTTCCCTTTTCCTTCCTTCCTACGTATATTCTCAAGGTAGTTAATATTTATAGGGCAAGAATATGATAGCGATGCCTATGCAAGATGATTCACTGGTCTTCTCAGTTATATATAATTCTCTCTCTCTCTCTCTCTCTCTCTCTCTCTCTTGCTTCGTAATATATTCATTTTCTTAACTCGTTTATTTGATCTTTTTTTCGTGCAATCATTCTGTCTTAGAGAAACAAATAAGGAAGACGGAAAATCAGAAGAGAAATTAACTTTGCCATCCTATTAATTTGATTCTTAAAGCTGAAGGCGGTGGTGTTGCTGGTGTTGCTGGTGGTGATGGTGGTGGTGGTGGTGATGGCGCTGAGGGTGGTGGTGGTGGTGGTGGTGTTGGTGGTGGTGGTGGTGGTGATGGCGCTGGTGGTGGTGGTGGTGGTGGTGGTGATGGTGGTGAGGGTGGTGGTGATGGCGCTGGGGGTGGTGGTGGTGGTGTTGCTGGTGGTGATGGTGGTGGTGGTTGTGATGGTTAAGGTAATAGTTTATTATTACTCGTAACATTTACAAGGAAAGAAGATCTTGTTTAATCGTAGTGCTCTCTCTCTCTCTCTCTCTCTCTCTCTCTCTCTCTCTCTCTCTCTCTCTCTCTCTCTCTCTCTCTCTCTCTCTCTCTCTCTTTAATGCCTTACTAGCTGCCAGATCTTTCCTCCGTCAGACATGCTTCTCCTCCTGCATAACCACTTCTTATCTCCATTCCTCCACTCTCCTCCTCCTCTTCCTCTTCCTCCTCCTCTTCCTCTACTCTCCTTTCCCTCCGTACCTCCATCTCCCTCCCTCCTCCATTCCCCCATCTTTCTCTTCCTCTCTCCCTCGCTACCTCCATCCTACTCCCTTATCCTCTACAACTTTCCTCCATCTCCTCCCTCCTTTCCTCACTTTCCTCCTCTCCCTCCCTTCCTCTCTCTTAAGTGTCTTGACCCTCTACTTGCTCACTCTCTCTCCCTTCTTCTCTCCCTCCTTCATCCTTCCAAGTGCCTCACCCCTTTACAAACACCCCTCTCCCCCTCTCTCTACCCCCCCTCCACTCTCATTCCCTTCCTTTCTTTCCTTCTTTATTTCTCTCTTTTCTCTTTCCCCTCTATTACAAACCTTTCATCCCACTCTTTCTGTCACTCTCAATTTATCCCTCACATTTTATTTATTTATTTATTTTTGTCGTGTTTCCTTCCATCTACTCCATGTTTTGTTTGGTACAAGAACTTTCATTTTGTAATTGTTTGATTTCCTTTTGTTTTTTTTCATATTTCCTCCTTTCATGTGTTGTTTGTTATGGACTGATATTTTCTTTCCTTTTTGTGGGATATTGTTTTCATCCTTCGTTTTTTTTTCGTATCTTGGAGCTCGTCTATGTTGTTATTCCTCTCTCTCTCTCTCTCTCTCTCTCTCTCTCTCTCTCTCTCTCTCTCTCTCTCTCTCTCTCTCTCTCTTCCCTGACAGCAGACCTCCAGCAGACTCTCCTGTATTGTTTAAAGAGTTGTTCCCTTCTCCCTTTTTGTTTTGTTTTTCTTTTTAGCTTTTTATTCAGGCTTGGCGTTGTGGGTTGCCAGCTCTGACTTTAATCTCCCGTTTTCACCTCGTGTTTTAGGACAGGTTTATTTTTCACTGCCACTACGTATACTCTCTTTATTTCTCGTTTGCGTCCCTGCCTTAGCAAATCGAAGAGACGATGGAAGAAGAGGAGGAGGAGGAGGAGGAGGAGATTCATTCCATGGTTATATTTGGTGTGACGGGAAAATGTTCCAATCAGTTCTAGGCGGACCAGAGGGTAATGGTCCGTGGGGCGGGTGAGGAGAAGGGAGAGAGAGAGAGAGAGAGAGAGAGAGAGAGAGAGAGAGAGAGAGAGAGAGAGAGAGAGAGAGAGAGGGTGGGAGGCAGGAAAGGCGAGGTGAAGTGAGGTAAGAGTGGGTAAGGAAAGAAAGGGAGACGGAGAAACAGATGACGTGAAGGAGGAGGAGTGGCTGGTAGACGAGGAGGAGGTGAAGGAGGAGATGGAGGCGGAGGAGAACTGGGAGGCAGAGATGACTAGAGCAGGTCAGTGAAAGGCAATGGAAAAAAACAAGTTACAACAATGTTAAATAAACACATCAAGTTAGTCTGACAAAATAAACAATTCACCTCAGTGGACTAGAAACGCTTTATGAAATCAAAGAATAAAAAATGGAAGAGAATAAAAAAAAAAAAAAAAGACAAATGGACGAAGGTCGATAGACGAACGTTATTTGGTGCAAACAGTGTAAAAAAAAAAAGGAAAAAAAAAACAAGAAAAAAAAATTGTAAGAAACTCTAATTCCTACGAAAGTAGAAAAAATAAAGTAATGAAAACGGAGCAAGACAGTGGAGGAGGAGGAGG
>NC_059304.1:6575019-6577519 GCF_017591435.1 Portunus trituberculatus | reverse complement strand
CACAGTTCATGCCTTTACACAAACCAATAGATGAGGATGATAGGTGGAAATATTGGTAGTTTTCATACAGAGACTGCCACGTGTAGGCTTCGTGGTTTGTTGCAGCTTTCTTTATTTCCTTATGTTCCATTGTTATCGGTAATGTCTTTCGAAATCCTTCTCTAAATAGGTCAAACGTTACATGGCTGAACTTGAGGAAAAACAGTCAATGGTTGAGAGGCATTAATTAACTGCTGCACCAGAACTGTTATTAATTATTCAGGAATCCACCACCAGACGGAATTAGTCACCAAATTACTTACTAAGCTTATCAAGAAAGGACAGTGTTACCATTTCAGATATCACGTGTGACTTGTAGATGGCAGGAATAACTCTCTGTTGTTAAATTCTTCAGCTCTGAGTTTCTAAGTCTCGCAAGCAGATTAGAAAAGTAATATGCCACACCAAGTCGCTACCTCACTACACCGTCAGCGTTGGAAGATAAGTAGTTGTGGTTAGTGCAAAGCTTCCTCCTACACCAATCATTCACATCCTAAAGAGCACACACTCACCAAACGCTTACCGACTAAAAGATGAAAAAGATAACCAACTCAGAAAAAAATAACCACAACCTTTACTTTGATTAAATAAAGAAAAAAAAAAAAAGAAGATGATTGGAGGAGAAAATTAAGTTCCGCTTGCGAGGAAGTGATGACATCATAAAAATCAAATTGCTGTTTCAAAGAGAGAGAGAGAGAGAGAGAGAGAGAGAGAGAGAGAGAGAGAGAGAGAGAGAGAGAGAGAGAGAATTACGTTATGCAAAAAAAAAAAAAAAATCAATCCACAAACACAGAAGAAGAGAAGAAAGAAAATGAGAGAGAGGGAAGAGGAGGATGAGGAAGAGGAGGGCGAAAAGAAAAAGAAGAAAAAGAAGAAGAGCAAACTTTGTCCTTATCCAGGAAAGAGACAAAAGAGAAGGAGAAAAAAAAAAACAAGAAGCTAAAAGAGGAGAGCAAAACAAACTCAACTGCCAGCTTAGGAAACGCGCCATAGAGGGAAGGCGAGCCACGGCTTAAGAGGAGGACGTGGCGGCGGCGGCGGCAGCAGTGGTGGTGGTGACGACAGCGGTGATGGTGGTGGTGGAGGATAATAGAGGGCAACACGCGAGAACAAACAACTGCCGCCTGTCAACTAAGGGTGGTTAGTGGCGATGGCCGAGGAGGAGGAGGAGGAGGAGGAGGAGGTAATGATCATAGAGAGGAACGAGGAGGAAGAGCAGGAAGAGAGGATAAGGTAAGCAAAGGACACTATTTGATCCGATGATGATTTACATAAGTCTTTAATGTCATCAAGAGAAACCTTAATCGCGCTCTCTCTCTCTCTCTCTCTCTCTCTCTCTCTCTCTCTCTCTTCTCTTGTATCTCTCACTCTCTCATCCCTCTCCTCGCATCGCCTCCCCTCTCCCTCCTGACCCTCACGCTGGCCAGACGGTCCCAATGGTGGCGGCGTGACAAACAGACGGTCTCTCCCCAGGTGCGGTCGGCCAGGCAATAACTTGTGAGGGTCTTTCAGGTGCCAGAAATTCTGTTCTCTTTACTTACTGCTGCAGATATGTTATTTTCACTTTCTTTCTTTTCCCTTTACTTTATATTCCTTCCTCGTATTTATGTCTTATTCGTGGACGTTGATTTCCTTTGTACTTATTCTCCCCAAAGCACTTAATCATACAACAAATCATCACAAAACACCGCCAGTTGCACGCTAATCATACACGTACACATGCATACACCCACGCGACACACTTGCCAGAGAACGATAAACACGCACGCATATACACCAAAACACACACACACACACACGTAACAAAGAACACAGCAACACACACAAACCACATACGTATATACACAAACACACAAAGCGTTGCGTAAAAAATCTCGGTCGTTCAACACAACATGATGCTGGTGTTTGCCTTGTGGGGGAAGGGAGGGTGAGGGAAAGGAGAGGGAAGTGGAGAAAGGGAGGGGCATGGTGTGTGTGTGTGTGTGTGTGTGTGTGTGTGTGGAGTGTACAGGAGTGTTGTGACGCCGTGTTAGGGTGGTGGTGGGGTGGTGAGTGGTAAACAGTTCTCCTTAATGTGTGTGTGTGTGTGTGTGTGTGTGTGTGTGTGTGTGTGTGTGTGTGTGTGTGTGTGTATGTACAGCGTTAGTCTTTGAAGTTCTTGCTTTCTCTGTCCTTCCACCTCTTTGTTCTGCTATTAAGTTGCCAGTTCACCTCTCTGCCTCTCACCAATTCCTTCTCCAATAATGCAGCTACTTCGCGTATCTTATTCATCTGTCCACCTCACTCTATCTGTACATTATCTATATGCTTTATACTTGCATTTTATCTTGAGTTCATCGCCCCACATCTGTGTTCTCCTTGCATTTTCCATCCACCGTAATCCAGTTGTCTCATCCACCGTCCTCAAGCCACGCCCGCACCACCCAAGGCGCCCCGAGGACCCCATTAAGGCCACACATCC
>NC_059304.1:6570019-6572519 GCF_017591435.1 Portunus trituberculatus | reverse complement strand
ACACACACGCTTCTTGAACGAGTCACACCTGCAGAAGAGGCTCCCACTCAGGCACTTGTTGCAACTTCCAAACCGAGCCTTGCCAGTCGCTGTTTTCTCTAATGGACCCACATCACGCGCCCTCTAGTTTCCCTAAATAGACCAAAACCCATTATCGTCCCGTGCCCTCACCCTAACCCATTACCCTCACAGTAAAACACCCTTCCTATGCACTCTTTCTTTAATCCAATTTCATTCAACTTTTTACTTTAATCTTTCCCCATTCATCCTCCGGTAATTTGTTCATATGCTTTTTTTCTTTAAACCCAATCATCCATCCACTCACTCATTCATCCTGGCCTTTCATGTCGCCCAATCACTGAACCTGTTTCGCTAATCCATCCATCCGCCAGGTCCTTCATCCCCAGCATCAGCACCAGGCCTCCTCCTCCCCTCCTTCCCTTCCCCCCCAGCACGAGAACACCGGCCATTTCTCACCCTCCACCCGATCCCTGTCAAATTTATCCCTGTCGGGTCCAACACAGTCCCCCCTTGTTCACTATACAATATCTGTCGCGTCCACTTTTCTTTCTTCTTTCTTCTCCCTTTCGTTCTGTTTAGGTTTCTTCCACCCCCATCTTTCCTCCCCCCCTTAATCTCACAAGACCATCCAATCATCCTTTGTCCCTCATATACCATTTACTACTTGTCTCCCCACCAACACAAAACAAAGCCACTGACCCTACCACTCCACCACCACCACGGCTACCACTAACACCGCTGCCACTGTATCTAAAGGCCGTATTCAGAAACACTTTGCTCTCTCACCACGTCTATTTTCTAAGGCCACAGAGATGATTAGCAGGAATTTCAAGATTGTTAGTCCAGTTAATTTTGTAGAAATTTTGTCACACTGCCTCTAGAATCATAGAAAAAACACCTTAAAAATCTCGTGTCAACTTAAATAAAGCCTTTTGAAGTAGTGAAGGTGAGGCACAAAGGGGTTTGAGAATACGAGCCTAACATCCACAGTAACAACATTCACCCTTATAAAACTTTCCGGGCGATAAACAAAACTTCAGAAAGACGTGATGTGCGTTTTGTAAGTTCATATTTTTATTTATCTCTCTCCCTGCAGCACTCCCGTCACCAGCACCACCACTACCATTATAACGCGCCTCCCTCAGGAACCAGCCGCCTGCGAGCACTTTCCTTCCTCCTTCATCAGTGTTGTATAAGATGTCTCTGCCCGTCTCCCCCGTGTTCCCCCTTCACCACAGCGGGATGTTGCCAAGTCGCTCTTCTTTTTGTTTCAATGCCTCGTGTGTTGCACTTAGAGTTACATGTTGAGTGCCTCTCTCTCTCTCTCTCTCTCTCTCTCTCTCTCTCTCTCTCATATCGTTTTTTTTTTTCTTTCCTTCCCCTCTGCGTATAAAGCACACTTCTTTTCACTCTCCTTATATACCTCACTCCTTCTCCCCTCTTCCTCTTCATCTCCCGGTGCACTTCTCGCATTTCTTTTTATCTTTGTATATTCTCTTTTTCTCATTTCCACGTACGCACTCCTTATTTTCAGTTTCCCTCAACACACACACACACACACACACACACACTCTCTCTCTCTCTCTCTCTCTCTCTCTCCCTCTACAGCCATAAATCAGTAAATTAATTTGTTTAACTGAATTTCCATGTCCTTCAGTTTATTTTTCATTACTTTTACTTTTTAATCCCTTCAATGTAATCGAATTTACTTACTCATTCTTCTGTATTTGTTCGGTATTAGCTCTTTGTTCATTCACTGCTTGTCTGTTTGTTCGCCTGTCTGTTGCTCTGTCTGTATGTATGTCTGTCTGTCGTTTGTCTTAACTCTTACATGTTTTTTTCTTTCCACGTTTATTTGCTTTCTCTCTCTCTCTCTCTCTCTCTCTCTCTCTCTCTCTCTCTCTCTCTCTCTCTCTCTCTCTCTCTCCAGGCATCAAAGGCTGGTGAGGTGCCCTCTTAAGACACACTTGAGCCTCAGCTTCGTGATCGCGAGACGCATCTCCTTTTATTTTTGTCGAAATTTTTGTTTTGATCAACGAATGTAGGGGCTGTGGGGTGCCGCGCGGGACGCTCTGGTGAATGGGTGAGTAGGGCGGGGATGGATGAGGGAAAAGAGAGATATAGCAATGGAAAGTAATTATTCAAAAAGCTCCTCCGTGTGTGCCGAGTGGGGGAGATTTCATAATGTGATTCTTTAAAATTGGATATTTCGGTGAAAAGTTAAAAGGTAACGATGGACATGGAAAGGAAAATAATGCAAATGAGAGGGAATTAGCGTAAAAGTGCAAACCAAAGCAACTCAATCTAGCTTTCTTATTAGCAGGATCGGTGAAGGAACAAAAAGAACGGTAGAGTAGAAAACATGAAGAGATTTCACAGTATGTGCGTACATCGTACATAAAGAAAGAGTTAAACGAGACCAGAGCGGCATGTAGCGTCATTCCAAAGGGCTATATTATTTGACATGCACAGCGGAGGC
>NC_059304.1:6557519-6565019 GCF_017591435.1 Portunus trituberculatus | reverse complement strand
GTGTGTGTGTGTGTGTTTTGGAGGGGATATATCACCAGTACTTAGTGAGCTCACAGTACGCACACTTGAGATGAAGTAATATGGTAAACAAACACGAAGGGCCAAGGAGAGAGAGAGAGAGAGAGAGAGAGAGAGAGAGAGAGAGAGAGAGAGAGAGAGAGAGATTCCAATTAGATATACGGACACGGTATATTGATCGCCACAAGACAATGTCAACAATACCTTTTCGTCAGACCCGCTTTGTTTTAACACTCCGACGCCACCGCTGCTGCCTCCAACACCACCAGCGTCACCACCACCACCACCACTACTACCGCCGCTAATACCACCACCGCCACCGCCATCAACAACAACAAACAACAAAGCCGTTTTACATCTCACCGACGTCAATATACTTCCCACGCGTCTCTCTCTCTCTCTCTCTCTCTCTCTCTCTCTCTCTCTCTCTCTCTCTCTCAGCGTCACAGCCAAGCATAGAACAGACGCACGTGAGGCAACTGTCATGGTGTTGTAAATGTTTCTATCAACCCGATACTTCCCCTCTCTCGTACCTTGCAACACCAGGCACTGAGGAGGAGGAGGAGGACGACGAGGGTAGGACATGAAGGGAAGTTAAGAGGAAAGGAAGGAAAAGAAAAGGGAGTGGGGCATAGCGAGGACCTGCAGCATGTGAGAATAGAGATGCGTAACACCTGAAACACGACCTCACACAAACACGGTGGTGACTTTTATGAAGCTATAAATAAATTTGCAATAGTGCACGACAGGGGAGGCGCCGGACCTGATAAGGGGAAAAAGAAAGGTGAAGGGAGAGGAAACAGAGAGAGAAAAAGAGGACTAGGGATAGGTCAGGGTAAGCGGAAGGTCTCTCTCTCTCTCTCTCTCTCTCTCTCTCTCTCTCTCTCTCTCTCTCTCTCTCTCTCTCTCTCTTTCATTTCGTGCATAATTTTTCTTTCTGGCAAAAGGAAAGAAACAAAAGGAATAGGACGCTGAAAGAGATCGCAATGTCATTTGCTTTTATTCTCTTTCTTTTATGTTTGGAAGGAAAAATATGCAAGAAATATTATTTTACGCTCTCTCTCTCTCTCTCTCTCTCTCTCTCTCTCTCTCTCTCTCTCTCTCTCCCTCCCTTTTACTTTATCTCCTGACTGACACGAAAAATATAAAACTATACCAATCTCTTCGGGTTCCCTCTCCTCTCCTCTCCCCTCTCGCCGCTTCCTCCTTCCCTGGAAACACTCCCCGCTAGTAATGACGCCTGTCCCTCCTGGCCCTCAGTCTCTACTCAGTCAGGGGGGATGGGAGGTGAGTGGCCCCCAAAATGTCATGCGGCAGACAGACATCTTATCAGTGGCCGCTCCATTGCCGCACTTCAGGCAAACTAAATGGAGCATAACATGAATCGCGCGCAGTCTTATCTTGTTCCAGTCTTTTCCTTACTTTGAAAATTGTGAATAAAAACATGGAATTTTAGGCAAGGCGGCATGTTATAATTAAGCAGAATACATGAAAATGGGTAACAGCCAAACGTGAAAGGCAGCCAAGTCACAAATTGCCATGAACTGCATTGAACTGCTGCCGAATGAGAAGCTGGTCCCTTTTGAAACAGTCTTAGAGCAGCGCCTTGAATTATGCAGCCAGATAAGATAGAAGTTTGTAAAGCCGTAAGCATAGAAACCACTCCAGCCAACAGCGTGGGCAGAGGAGGAAATGGAGGAAGGCGGTGCGAGGCGGTAGTGGCGTGAAGAAAGTGTGGAGGAGAGGTTTAGTGTTGCTGTGAGGCCAGAGGGAGCCTGAGCACCAGTAATCCCAGAACAAGATGCCTCCACAGCCTCTGTCACGCCTCCTTGTGACGTCCATCCGACCTGCCACTCGCCTGCCATCCCTCCATTGACAAGTTACTTCGACTTCAAAGCGATTTCGTGCACACAGCACTATTCATCTTCTTTATTTACCCAATTAAGTTATGTAGAATCCCTTTGCAGGGTAGGCATATCCTGAATGGCTTTATCTGACTCCTCAGCTCGCCTCCTCCACCAAAGTATTCATTCCTACTTTGCTTTTTTAATTGAATGTTTTCTTTATTCATTTAATCTTTATCTGCAATAATTGGAGCATATTCAGATTCTAAATTACTTCCTCCACGATCTTAATTTTCATCGTGCACAATTCTTTCTTGACATCATTAATTCCACGCCCTCTCAACATTCTCTTTAACAGCCTATGTTATCCTCTACTCGCTTTTGTCATTAATACTTGCTGCATGTAAAACTCCTAAATTAATTTACTACACGTCTCATCTTTCTTACAGCACTCACTTGCTTCATTTGTCTAGTGTCTTCTTTACTATCACTCGCCGTCCCGTCCCTCGCCTCGCCTCGCCGCACCCCGCCCCGCCTCCCTCCCATATGGTACTCACATTGTCCAACGAGGATGCAATTTTGCAGACATGTGGTACCCCTTTTCACGTTCCTCGACTCCCTTCTTCACATCACACTGTTATGAGCTGGTTTTTGCCCTGGGATGACTCACACTCCCCAAATGGACACGCCCCACTACCCGACCACACACACACACACACACACACACACACACACACACACACACACACCGACACACACACCGACACACACACGCACACATACTGCCTCCTGCCGTAGTATTCCGTTTCAGCTTAACCGCATTGCTTACATCATCGCGTTTATGTGGCTGTAAACAGTGACCCTTTCACTACGCACTATTCTACATACTATATCACGCATTTATCAAGTCTGAACACAGTAATCTCTGACCGCAGCCTGATTATATAGCCATCCATAAACCACCTTTAAATTCGTATAAGCAAATTGAAGTGATAAAGTCTTGCTCTTTGCTTCCCTCTCCTCGTGACTGTTCCCCTTGTTCCTTCCCGACTTCCTCCACTGTATACCCTTTCCTTTTCTTCCCTTGCCTCGTTTTTCCTCACTGCCTTTCTCAGTCCATCCATCTTTTCTTTCTCCTCTCCTTTCCTCGCAGCGTCATTCAGTTTCTCTCTCCCGTTCCCTCACAACCTCTTTAATTTCTCCCTTCCTCCTACTTCTCCTTCCTCACCCACTCTAATCCCCTACCTCCCCTCCCTTGTCCTCCACCTGCCCACACACAGCTGCTGCCACCTCAAACGAGACTCACCCAACCAACATTAGCTTCTGCATCCACATCGCGTTTCCTTCACCCCGCCGCACATATCACACTCACCCCCTGCCGCCCTGTCATCCCCTTTTTCACGTCCATTCCATAACACTCCCTTCCCTTCACCCCATTAAGCAGCATTCCCCTTTACCGACCAAGCAGTCTTCCCCTTTGCCCTCTCCTTCCCCCCTTAATGCCGCCAGACCACGAGCTCCCAAACCACATTAATAGTCTCTCCTCCCACACCTTCCCTCTTCCTGACCCGCAGCTCCCCTAACTCCCTGCCGCCACCTGCTCCCGCCCACGAGGATATAAATGATAAGCCCTTGATTGGGATGGGTCATTGTGACGCCTGGCAGTGAAGAACTTCCGTTATAGGAGTGTTTCTCTTCTTAGTCTTGTATGTTTCTTTATTCATCACAGAGGAACACGCGAGTCTCTGTGTGTCCTTGCGTTCGTGTGGTCGTAGTTCCCCAAGTCGTGGCATTTATCAGTCTGTATTGGTGTATGTTTTGTCTTCCTCGTATGTCGTCGTTCTCTCGTTTATATCCGTCAGTGTCAACATCTGTCCTTATGTCTTCCAATTTCTCCCAGATGTTCTTTGAGAGTCTTTTCCTTTCTTTTATCGAGCGCTGTAAATTTTATCCATTCTCTCTCTCTCTCTCTCTCTCTCTCTCTTCCTCACTTCTGTTCATATCCCTCGTTCTTTATCCTCCCTTCCTACTCTCCTTCGCGCTGCTATAAATATCCTTAACGTGCGATCAATAACTCCCAGAAAAGCGCACCACATCAACACAGGAAGTGCTTGGTGGAGTATGGGTACAAATTCACAAGCACGACAGCTAACCACTACTTAAAATAAGCGTAAGAAAGGATGAACGTCCAATTACTACTCGTATAATTTCCTACAAATAAGGTAATTTTGACATGACAACTTACGTGACGCAATTACCTTACTCCAATTGCTTTTTTACGACATATGAAGTGAAGAAAGTGTTGAGAGGCAAATGGAGGAACTGCAGGGACAAAGGGGAACTGAGGGAGACGCTGAAGAAGCCACAAGGACAAGGGGTTAGTGACGTGGTGGTAATAACGAGAGGGAGCTCAAGATCTGAAGGGGTTGTGCGGTACTGCAGGGAATAAGAAGGGAAAGGACTGCTGAAGGGACACAAGGAGCTAGTGACGTGGTGCTAAAGGAAAGATAGGATGGTGAGATCCAAAAGGGAATGTCAAGCTGAAGGAACATGAAGAAATATTAGGGCAAGGAAGAGGATGAGACTAGATGGGAAGAAAGAGGAAGGGATGGGATGGGAAGAGCGAAGAGGGAAGGGATGGGAAGGGAGGAGCTAAGGACTGAAACCAGCACACCTGGCAACCGCCTTAACTAAGGTTGAAGTATGCCTGACACTCTCTCTCTCTCTCTCTCTCTCTCTCTCCGTCTTGCCGTGCATTAAGGAACATCTGTGGTTTATGATACAAGAATAATCGACTTGCCTCCACCACCACCACTGCAACCATCGCCATAAAGAAGCTTCACAAAGAAAGACAGGCGACATCGCACTTAGATACGTACAGCGTAAAAATTCCTGACTTTCTCTAACCTTAATATAAACTTGGAGTGCGTGTTCTTGACACATGATGAATTAGTCATTATCATCACTTATCATTCTCAACCCATCACCCACTTCCTCATTACCTGCTCAATGGAGATTAACAAGTATACAAAAACACACCACAAGTGGATCATACAACTTCAAACACAAAACTGGCTTAGCAAAAATACTCAACCTTGTGTAGTTATTCGATTTGGACACTTAAAAAAAAATACGAACAGGATCCTGTAAGTGTATGAATGTCTGGTGCTTATTTCGGGCAATAATTAGTTTTGAGAACAGCCATTAGAACTATTTTGGCGGGCAGCTGTTGTGCGTTAATCATCAGTAAATAAGTGTGTGCCTCCCTCGTACCCAAGGCTCACCAGGACCCCGCGGCTCTTCCAGTAACAGGTTTTGTGCGTACAGGTCTGAGTGAGCAGCGCCGCCGAGGACGTCCCCGCGACCTCCACGTGGGCAAGTATTGCATTAGAACGATTGGTAAGTTAAAGGGAGAAAGATATAAATGTAACATGGCAACAACGACGATACTCATAGCAACAGAAGCAGTACTCTCTCTATCTCTCTCTCTCTCCACACACACACACACACACACACACACACAAAACACACACGTTTGAGATACGTTGCTACTATTTTTCACCACGTTTCATATATCGCCTTACTCACTTGTTCTCCCCAGTCCAATATTTTACCTTGACCTTCCCCCCACGAAAATAAAAAAGAAAAAAATAATCAGCACGTACACACCGCCTCCAGTCCCCAGGCACCGCGGCTCACCAGGGCACCGAAACGCCACCGTCAGTGTGAGCGTTCCTCCCTACGCACCACGACCCCGGAACACGGACGGGGCTAGCATTGAGCCGTCCTTGATGCCGAGTGTGGAGGCGGCCGCTATACCGAGGTCAGCACACTCACTCCCTCTCCCAGCCAGGCACTCCAGTCTCCCAGCGTCTTCCTCGCACGCAGGTCGGCCGCCACACGCCACTAAGGAAGCATCACAGCCTGCTTTGTTCATCCTGGGTCTGCTCCTGAAGCGGATTGTGCTTCCATCGAGGGCGTGGATAGGCGGCAGGCGGGGAGGTGGGCGGGTCCTTCCCCTCACCACCAGTGCGGCAGGAGCAGCGTAGGATCAACCCGGTTCTCTCTCCCCTCACAAACACTTCCCTCACAAGGATGCACACCATCCGACCTCCCTCGCGTCTTAGCGCCCTGCGTGGCGATCCTAGGTCCTCCGGGCAAGATCAGTCAATCACACAACCCTCCCAGATCCCTGCAAATCCCCCGGGAGCAGGGATTGATCAGTACCACGAGGATGGGAAGGGCGATGCGTGTCCCCTCCGAGCGCCGCTGGATGACTGAGGTGGCCGAGGGAGGGGAAACTCAGCCAAACTGACGGACAACCCGGGACCGGGAGGAGCACGTTGCCCGGCTCCTCCCCTCTCTCCTCCAACCCCCTCAGTCTCCTCCCCTCGCCAGCCTCCCCTCACACCGACGCATTCCAACCTCATACTTATTTTTCACACCTCGAAATTGAGACAAATAGGGCAATAAACCGGCTGGTCCCCTCTATATGTGTGCACAGATCCGAAAATAAATAGGGACACTGAGGCAGGATTTATGGTTTCCGACATGCAGAGTGAAAGGAAACATCCACCGCTTCACTTTTAATTAGAGAAGCTTCAAAATGACCCTCAACCTCCACGGGTGAAAAAAATTCAGCTAGGAACGGTTCCTTTGACGTCAGTAAATATTTCATGCACCACAAACAAATCTCATAATCGATGCGGTACTACACGGAGATGCAAGTGTCGGGCGTGCATATTATATCAAGAATATGATTAAACTTCTGCCAGTACTTAATGACACGAATAATTTATGAGGAAGAGGGAGAGAGCGTCAGTCAGTGGATGGCGAATGTTCCTGCGCCTGCCAAGTGAGTCACTCCTGAGGTGGATCAGCTTACCTGCCGCCCTTGTCACGCACCTCATCACCCGCACATGAGGAATGAGACACTTGTGAGGATATGTGATGCAGACTCCAGCATGGGCGTGAAGGGTAGTTCGTGCGGCTGGCAGCGGGAAGGCCCATCAAGCCCTCCCTCTCCGTCGGTCGCCCCGTCCCCTCTCATCCACGAGGTGCCAGATGACCGACGATCCCCTCTGATTTTATCGCTGATCAAATCCCGTCTACGATATGATGTTATTGCTGTAGGGTGTAGATACTGTTGCTGGGGGAGAAGACACTTCAGCATCCCCTGCGTCCCGTCTGCCGCGAAAAAAAAAAAAATTCTGAACCCCAGAGCGCTCACAGGGGTTTTACACACGAAAAAATCCAACATTGCCAGAGGATTTCAGGCGTAGCGAGGACTTAAGGGAAGAATTTGCACGGACCACCAGTTCAGGGGGAGGAAGAGGGGGGAAGGTTACCAGGCAAGGGCGAATATGGCAAATTCTTTCCCTCCCCATCCTCCCTCCCCCGCTGAGTTCTCCCCCCTAATGGTCGCGGGCCGTATAAGGGCAAGGTGGTACTGTCATACTAGTGAGTGGGTCGGCTCCTGGCGGGGGTGGGGAGGGATGCAGGGTCGTCAGAGTGCCAGCCTTCTCCGGGACGCGACCCTCTTCACTCTCTTATTGGTACAGCAAAGGTGAGGTCAAATATTAGCATCTCTGAGAGGGGAAAAAATTGTGAATCCTAAAAACTAATATCTTTTATGAGC
>NC_059304.1:6520019-6550019 GCF_017591435.1 Portunus trituberculatus | reverse complement strand
AAAATGAGATAAATTTAACTCCTTCAGTACCAGGACGAAATTTTTACATTCAGTTTCATAATATGATTAGACGATTTTATTAACATTAGGAAGGGTCCATGAAGGTCAGAAGATTAATGGCCACAGTCTTCACTATTCTAATCCTGAAGCTGTATAAAATCGCCAAATAGTAAGCAGAATGAATATGAAAACGTGTCTTGTTACTGAAGGGGTTAGCATCTGTACCAGATTTTCTTTGATATTATAGTCCTCTGTAATATAGAAATAATACTAGGAAATAGAAAAAATTCCAAGACTTGAGATATCACCAACCTCCTTAACATGTTCTATGGCACGTAATCCTAAACGCTCTGTTCTCTTAACAGGATAATTTTCAAAAGCTAAAGAGGTCATCATTAAGGTTGTTTTGAATTTTTACCAAGAGAACCATGAAAACGTTATTGGAAACCGTAAATAGCATCTATTACAATACTAAAAATGTATGGGATGGATAGAATAACGACACAGTGTATAATTTATGTTAAACTACCGCTAAAATGAAAACATCCTTGAAAACCCCTAACAACTGCCACTACAACCTTAGATGTATGGGATAGACAGAACAACGAAACCATTTAACAACACAAACCCTGCAATGGTGAGGCCTACATCCATACACCCGTCCCTCCATTTGCTATGTATTAATCCATTACGTTCTGTTTGCCGCCACGAGCCCCAGGCCAGGGAATGTTGGTTCTGGTCCGCCCTGTGCCGTGCTGGTATTTCATTGTTACCTTTTCTTTACTTCTCAATTCCCCAGCCGCTCCTCGGACCCCTCATTCAGCAACCCGCCCAAGGTCGTGTTAAAAAGTGTTACAAAGGGTGAAGTTCGGTGATTAAGGGGTGATTAGGAGGAGGGGCGAGGAGGACGACGACGAGGCGAGAATGAGGGAAAAGTGTGTCGGGAAGGGGAGCCGTGAGGAAAAATGCAAGAGTAAGGTAGCAGAGAGAGAGAGAGAGAGAGAGAGAGAGAGAGAGAGAGAGAGAGAGAGAGAGAGAGAGAGAGAGAGAGAGATTAATTCTTTTACATGTCAGTCTCGTGCTAAGAATCATGTGTTCAGGCAAATAATGACACATTGATATAACGAATGTAAAACGTTATTTCATCTCTAAGTCACTCTTTACATTAACTAATATATAGGAAAAATTTTGGCCATCAATCTCATTAGAAAAAAAAATAGCTTTCTTTTCTCAAAAAAAAAAAAAAAAAAATTACAAGTCAAAAAAAGCGGCACACACACACACACACACACACACACACACACACGGCCCGGTAGCTCAGTGGTTAGAGCGCTGGCTTCACAAGCCAGAGGACCGGGGTTCGATTCCCGGTCGGGTGGAGATATTTGGGTGTGTCTCCTTTCACGTGTAGCCCCTGTTCATCTAGCAGTGAGTACGTACGGGATGTAAATCGAGGAGTTGTGACCTTGTTGTCCCGGTGTGTGGTTTGTGCCTGGTCTCAGGCCTATCCGATCGGAAATAATGAGCTCTGAGCTCGTTCCGTAGGGTAACGTCTGGCTGTCTCGTCAGAGACTGCAGCAGATCACACACACACACACACACACACACACACATCATTCCTTCCTTCTGATCTTCCCTATAAACTCATAGCCATCACCTCAGTCCTCCTCCTCCTCCTCCTCCTCCTTCTCCTCCTCCTCCTCCTCCTCTTCCTCCTCTTTCACTAATTTCTCTCTCCTTTCCTTCATCCGTCCGGTGTATCTTGCTCTTCCCGGGTCCTCCTTCAAGCACCTCCTCTAGGCCCTTCTGACGCAGGGACGCCCGAGGGAGTCCAGCAGGGCTTCTCATTAACTCTCCGCCAAGTAGTGGAGTCTCGCCCGGAATACAGTCTAGGCGAAGGATCACTGCCCCAGCAGTGTCTTGTGACCAGGTGAGGTAAGAGGAGACCCGAAATACCTCGCTCGTTGGAAATAATGAACCGGGGAAGGAAAAAAAGAGGAGAAAAATCCTGAAGCCCGGTTATTGTTCATCTCGAAAAGCTTTACTTATTTTCCTTTTTTTTTTTTTTTAAGGACTTCATGTATTGCACCTCAGGCATGTTTGTAAACTGCAAGAGTAACGACTTGCACGGCGATGACAATGATGACATCGATGAAAAAAAAGAGAAACACACACACACACACACACACACACACACACACACACACACACACACACACACACACATTAGTATTCATCTTCTGCTGAACTAACAACGATTGAAGAACGGAGAGAAGAGAGGAAAGAAGGAAGAGAGAGAGAGAGAGAGAGAGAGAGAGAGAGAGAGAGAGAGAGAGAGAGAGAGAGAGAGAGAAAAGAAAAATATACCGCGATGTTTTGATTTGAGTTAAGAGCAGGCACCGAGTCACACACACTGATGGGGCTGCCACTGCTCACTGGGGTGAGAAACAATCCGAGGACAATTGAGGCGTCTGAACATACCGGCGATGCCCTGAGCGACACAAAGCCCCGAGAGGTGGTGTGGGAAGATTAAAGAAGGAAAACACAGACGCATACACGGTCGCTCAACGAAGCGTCGGACCAACAATAGAGAAAGGCTTTAGAAATTTATGAGCGCGCATTAATCGCCGTTCTTGATGTTGTTGTTGATGTTTCCGTTATCCTTATTTGTTTGCTTGTCGACAGATAAGCATATACATCCACTCACAACCATATTGAATTCTAAATAATCAGCATATGTTTATCAATACCGTAATATGCATCTCTCTCTCTCTCTCTCTCTCTCTCTCTCTCTCTCAACACTTCGTGCACTTTCCGTTACATGGTTTCTGTTTTCTAGCACAGTTTTCAATCCCTTGAGTCTCCCACCTTTCTAAACATACATCTTTTGAACAGCGTTCTCTTAAAGTGTTCACTTCCCTCTTGAAATTCCACTTCCTCCTTTTAACATCATAAATGCATAACCGTTCAACCTGCACGATTATGTCTTTGCCCACGCACTCCTTACACCACTTCAGTTTTAAGCCTCCTCCTCTGAGAGCCTCTATGGTTACCTTCGATTATTTCCTGCGTGATCTCCCCCAACCCCTTTCCTTCCCATGTACACGTCACCCCGAGCGACGCCAGTTAGAAAGGACCTAGTACAACAATGTTAGTCCTTCACGCCCTCTTCTCTCACTCTATCGATTATTGGGCTCCCTCTTCCGGGGGCGGGAGTGGCTTGGTTGGAGGTCTTGATGGGTGATCACGAATGGCTTACTGACGGAAGGAGAGGCCAGAAGGGTCTTAGTTGGAAGGCTTAGAGGAGGTACTCGGTGAATACAGAAGAGACTGGGTACGGCCCGAAAAGTATTTAGATGAAGACGAGGGGAATGCAGAGTACGAGAAAACTAGTTCGTGCAGGATACAAGGGGAGAAATGAAGGACTTGAGAGAGGAGGATTTCAGCACTGCACTGACGGAGAAGAACTTTATGTATCTGAGGTGGGAAGTTTTAGATATAAACCTACACTTCTGCACTACCCACCAACAGACCGGGCGACTCGAGAGCGCAGTCACAGCACACGCCAGCCAGCACAAGGGAGACACACTTGAGGTGGGAGAGCGCTGAGTGCGGGCAAACCCTTTCTAATTAAGAAGGAGACTGAAACACTAATTGTCTCGGCGCCACCCAGCCTTCATAAAAGAATCTTAATTACAGCGGTGAGGAATATGTGACAATAGCTTGAGGAAACGGAAAAGCACATTATTCTAAAACCGTATGTTCTTAGTGTGTGTGTGTGTGTGTGTGTGTGTGTGTGTGTGTGTGTGTGTGTGTGTGTGTGTGTGTGTGTGTGTGTGTGTGTGTGTGTGTGTGTGTGTGTGTGTGTGTGTGTGTGTGTGTGTGTGTGTGTGTGTGTGTGTGTGTGTGTGTGTGTGTGTGTGTGATCATATACAGTGGAACCATGCGTGCTTTGGGTTTCGAGGGGTCTCCAAGCACACGGGTTCGAATCCTGTCTATGGCCCTCACTCGGGGCAACGGTTTCCTAGCTGGTGGGCTTTGAGATAGGAGGTAGCACAAAAAAAGTATCACCTTTAACCCATAAATTCCAGTGAAAAGCCCACATGGTATAAATAAATAAAAAAAGAGCTGATGGTGATATTTCGAGATGAAGCCCTTAATTATGAGAGTGGTCCTAACAAGGTATAGTCTCAAGAGTGGGGGACGTTGAGGGCAACACTCACCTGGTGATGAAGCCGTCGCCGTCAGAGTCACAGGCCATAAAGAGCGCCTTCATCTTCTCGGTTTCCTCCGAATCTGAGCCTGACGACGAGCTTCTGTGTTCCTCGCTGCCCGGTGGCTGTTGTCGCGGGGTCTCCCAGAAGCCTGAAGCGCAGCTGACTGGGGACAATTGCTGATGCTCCCACCAGCATCTCTCTGACGGGGAAGAAGAGACGGGAGGCGTCGTTATCCTTGGACGGACACCACCTGAAGGAGCCTCCTTCGACTCTGCCTTCATCAGGTGGCTCGTGATGGGTGTCAGACCAGACTTTCGTTTCTCTGGCAGCGGAGGCGGCGCTGCACCCCAGACACTCCGCCTCATTGCTCGAGGCCCTGCGATGCACTTGTCACCGCCAGGCGACAGACTGCCAGAGACAGGATCGGAAGGCAGATAATCCGATGAAGAGGGACATCCAGAGGTGGATTCTGCCCCGTGACCGAAGGATGTCGGCGAGAGAGAGCGGCCACAGTCCTCGTCGCAGCTGCAGGCACATGACCCACGGCTCTCCTCACTCGACCCGGACATGTCAGAACACTCATTGGATCCTTGATATCACTCTCGACAATGACACAACACTTGTTCACTCGTTTTCTCATGAGGCTCCTCGCACATTTCAGGCCCAGCGGAGGATGCCTGACGCGCAGGTCTTCCCACATCACAGGGTGGTGGTGGTCACTTCTGTTGTAGTCTTCCCTGGTCTGTATTTCTACGCACAATAATTCACCTCTTCACCCTAAGGCACTCCCGTGTCAGTCTCGCGTCAGTCACCCATGGCCATGGGCGTGCTGCGGCAACACCAACTTAAGCCACAGGTCAGCACTAACTCTGCAGGACACCATCTGGCGAGCTTTGGCGTACGCTGCTCTCCGCCCGCCACTAGACATCGGTTCTCAGCGCCACCTTATCTGTGCACCATTGCTGAATCTGAAAAGAAAAATGACATGCACCTAAATCACTGTTTTTCTATGGGCATTTTTAATATACATAAGAATAACAATCAATTGACTGCAGGGATTAAATAAAAAATGCATACTTGGCATCATTTTTTGCTTTGCTGTTTCGTATCTTTTCCACGTAAACAAACACCAGCAGACCGGACAAAGGAAGGGAGAGAGGGACGCTGTGGGGTGACGGCGACGGCAGCAAAGCTAAACAAGTCATTCATTCGTAAACTGCAGGAATATCAACGTTCTAGAGATCGTAAAGTTTATTATGATCCATATTAATTTTTGCAAGCTTTAAAAATCAAATAGATTCCAAGACCCTCCCAATCCATGCAGAACCTCTCAGGATAAGGGTGACTGGGAGGGGGAGCGGGAAGGTGGAGGGTGTTGACTGCTATACCCGTAGTAGACAAGGGCGTGTGACAGGTAACTCTCGTAGATGGTGGTGAGGCGAGGTAAATGTCCAGCTGCTAATACTAAGATAACAATTCGCACAATGAGCGTCATCACAAAAGCTGCCCTGCCACTCCACCCGCCCACTGACCACGACGTGGCGCCCCACAGCCGGCCTTCAGACCTGGACACCCAGCACCCAGCCACCCCGCCCACAGGACCGGATGCGCCCCGTGTTTACCTCTCAGGGCCTTTCCACCGCCGCCAGATGTCCCCACTCTCCCCTTCGGCTTCCCCGCCACCTTCACTATACCCACCCACGACTTCCTCTACTGCCTCACATTTCCGCTTCTCATCGCTTTGCCTTTACTGTCTTTGTCTCCGCTTTGATGATACAATAGCGTGAACTAAGCAAGAGTGTTGACCCAAGAAATCATCACCAGCGTGCTTCTCACACCTTTGTTTTCCTCCCTTATACCTGCATAGCTGTCTCACTCTTACAAAACACTAGCACTAAAAGATACAGCCTCGCTGGTTATCGATGCACTTTTATTTCCACATTCAGATGAAGTTTCTGCTGTTCATAATAGGGATCATGGAGGAAGATGACACTGATACCAGCCGCCTCTCATGCTTCACCAATAAGAAGGAAACTCCCCCATCTTTTATCTTATCATCTGACGCCTGACTCTGAGACAACGCCCTTATCCTGCTGACACATACTTCGTCTTCCACTACCTGCTCCCCGTCCCCTCACTCCTGATGCTCTCTTATCTCTCTCACGTAATCCCAACTTATACATAACCATGGCATCCCTTATACTGCTCGCCCACACAGACCTTCTCCTCCTGAGCCACCTAAAACCATGACAGTGGAAAAATGTGGAAGAGGGCAGGAAGTGGAAAAGAAGAGGAGGAAGGTAAGTGAAGGAAAGTAAGGCAGGTGAAAAGAAGATAGAATTAAGGAGAAAGATACGATAGACGAGAAGAAAGAAGTGAGAGAGAGAAGAGGGTGAGAGGCTGAAGTGAGATAAGCAGAGAAAAAAAATAGTGAGAGTGGAAAGGAAGAAAAAAAAAAAAACTAATGGAGGGAGAGGGGAGAAAAGAGAAGGGAGGAAGAGAGGCATGTCCGTTTCCAGGTAAGTGGTTATATAGGAAAATTAGAGTGATAGCTAAGTAGCTTAATGAGAATGCCATTAACGAGGTAAATTGAGAGGTAATCATGGCGTACGGGAGGGCTAAATGAAGGGAAGGCATGGGAAGGAAAGGGCGGGAAAGGTAGTGGTGAATTAACATCAACAGCGACAAGGATTGAAACATACAAAAACAAAGAAAGAAAAGAAAAGGAAAGAAAGGGATAGAGGAACAGCTGGAAAAGAGAGAGAGAGAGAGAGAGAGAGAGAGAGAGAGAGAGAGAGAGAGAGAGAGAGAGAGAGAGAGAGAGAGAGGCAGAAAAGGACGAAGAAAGGGAGAAGAGGAAGGAAGGCGGGAGGGAAGGAGTGGGGAGGGATGGGAGGAGGGAAGGAAGGAGCGAAGGGGGGTCCAGATGAAGGAAAAACAAGTTTGCAGGGAACACTGACAGGAGAATAGTGGAAGGGAGGGAGACAAGAGGCAACGAACAGGCTTGAGATAATATTTAAGATGGAACTGTGGAAAATAAGAAAATATAAAGTGAAACAAAGCAAATCTGCATATCAGAGAGAGAGAGAGAGAGAGAGAGAGAGAGAGAGAGAGAGAGAGAGAGAGAGAGGCATAGATGAAAGGTCATGTGGAGGGAAAAAGAAGACAAAAGGAAGTGTAAGAAAGACTTCAAGAGGAGAGTGGAAGAGGTGGAGGAAGGAGAAATAAAAAAAAAAAGGGAGAGATGAAGGATGAGGGGTAAAACTGAAATGAAGTAGGGGAGATAAAAAGAGAGGAGAAGGAAGGGAGGTAATAGTGAGAGAGGTGAAGTAGGGGAGGCAAAAGAGAGGTGAAGTAGGGGAGATAAAAAGAGGGGAGAGGAAGGGGGTCACAGGGGAGAGAGAGAGAGTGAGAGGGTGAGGGCAATTCATTTCCTTGGGAAGGCCTCAGGTGATGATTAGTAAACAACATTAGCAGTCGGATATTAGGCAGTCTCTCTTCCTCTCCCTTCCTTCCCCTAGAATCGCGCTTACTTTTCCTACTTTCCCTTTGCCTATGCTCCTCCTCCTCCTCACCCCATCTCACTCCCTCATCGCACCATCTTGATATGCACATTCCCGTAATAATTAAAATTGCTCGTCAAAAAACATTCACATGATGTTTGCTGGTTTTATTATATTTGTTTATTAATATTGCACGCCTCGCCTTTTGCAACATTTACGATGCGCCAAGCAGGAGGTAGGACATGTATGCGATTCCGGAGAATTTCCCGGTCATGTTAATTAATTTGAATACACTTATGTTTTTTTTCGTAATTATTTACATAACACCTGATTTGATTTTCTCGGATCTCTCTCTCTCTCTCTCTCTCTCTCTCTCTCTCTCTCTCTCTCTCTCTCTCTCTCTCTCTCTCTCTCTCTCTGGCTCAGGCGCACAAAACCCGCCTCTCTCCCTTCCCCGAAATATTTCTGCCACGTAAATATTTTTCCTCGTATTTTGCAGACCTCCCTGCTTTACGTGCTTGATTATTCACGAGACAAAGTTTATTTGTTTTCATTTTTCAGTATTTGGAAGTATGTGGACAACGTTTTCATTCGCATGTGGCTGGGGAGGTCACGCACACGTCCCCTCACCGCGGCCTCAATGCTGGATGCGACCTGTGCTTTTGTTGAAATATTTTACGAGTGACAGGAAGCACGAGAGGATCTCGGTGGAATCAGTGGTATTCATGCGACCGTCTGTATGTTTGAAAAAAATAAACAAACAAAACACCACTGCTGAGACCTAATCCTTTTTTGGGTCTGAGTATGAGGAAGGATAATGCACCTTAATGCCCCATAATGTCTGCATTCGAAAGGATCTGAAAACTGTAATAGTGGCACTGCAGCACATCATAAAAGCACTTACAACAATAGAAATGCATAATGTACGTCGCAATTTTAATACTGAAATACTTTTTTTTCTGTTTTAGTGACATGAGAATGCGCCTTTCCTGCAGCTGTTAAAAAGCAGTGCGTAGGTCATGGCTCAAGTTCTGCCTGGCGACTGCATCCCCGAGCGCCAAGCAGACAGAGGGACGTTTAGCAGGGTGGCGTGTTGTGCTTGGTCTCGTCAAGGTTGCTCACTGAAGACCCGCGCCCCCATCCACATCCTCTCCTGGCCCACTCAACACCCTCGCCTCGGGATCGTCAGGTTACACACCACAGCCGTAAAATATCGGACTTAGCCTCCCCCGACCACTGTTTATTATCGATTCCAGAAGCCGTCCCCAGAGTCAACAAACTGTGCAGCCCAAACAGGAGCTGAAGCCGCGCCAACAGTGAAGTCGAATGTTACCCAAGAGTGCATGGACCTGCTTAATGCGGCGAGCTGTTGTGAGGCGGCGTTGTTCATTGTGCTGAGGTAAAGGTAGTTTTAAGCACACTTACATGCACACTTAAATTCTTAAACACACACACACACACACACACACACACACACACACACACACACACACACACACACACACACACACACACACACACACACACACACACACACACACACACACACACACACATAAGAAAGCACAGAAACAAATTTCCAAAGTGCCAAACAAAATTTAGTGAACTAATAAACAAATAAACAGCCATCCATATCTATATCAACCGGTTTCTAGTTCAGCGTTGCAGCGACATCAACAGGATCGGATGTTCTCTCTCTCTCTCTCTCTCTCTCTCTCTCTCTCTCTCTCTCTCTCTCTCTCTAATCTTGTACTCTGCTTCTTTCAAAACTGGCAAAACTTCCATCCGACACCTGTTCCCATCGAACAAAAATCGAATTCCACTGTGGGCTGACTTACCTACTAGTCCCCCACCTCGCACAGACCCCCAGCCATCCGTCACCCGATGAACCACAGCCAGACACTCTATTTGCGATTTTTTTCTTAGGGGTTAGAATTAACTCTTCTCTTAATACTTTCAGTTTAACACTTTGAAACTTCAGTTCCATATAATCAGACTCATATAAAAGTAGTTTTATAAAGTTTCCAGTTTTATAGACTCACTGTCATCTAAAATCACTATTTCTCAACGTTGGGAAGATGAGGGACGAAGGGAGGAGCGAGAAAACGCGACCCTCACACGAGCACAACACCGACGCGACTGACTGATGCTGTGTCTGTGAAGGTAACCAGACGGGCCGGGGCCGGTCCGACCTCTTGCCCCAAGGTTGCCAGGTAGGACAATATTCACCTGCATGCAATCCCTCTATGCAACGTGGATAATTTTACCCTCTGCTCTGTCCGTAAAATGTGTCTGGTTCGTATTTTCTTTTCCCGAGTGCTTTGAATGCTGGAACTAAATGTTCTCTAAGTAACTCGGATAACCTGCAAGATAGGACATGACACTGTTGCTGACTGTTGGGCGGCAAGGCAAGGTAAGCAAACAAATGCACTGCTGAGAAGGGGGGCTTAGTTCATGAAGCATTTCGCGGTATTTGCTGAGGGTGCAGGGACACCGCCGGTCGCAAGTAGCGTCAGCCACCACAGAGACTCCACTGCATTGTGCGATTGACGCGCCGCCAAGTCATCACGGTATTTCCCAGGAGGCCAAAGTTAACACATTTATTATAAGGCACTGCATTCCCTGCACCACCCTAGCTGCGGGCCTCCAGCCACATCGCAGCGTCTAACCTTCTTGGCCTCGCCGTGAGAAACCTCCGTCAAGAAAACACCATAGCAACGACACAATAACATAGGTTTAAATATTGTTAATGATAAAATACTAGCAACAGCCAGCGGCTCCTCACCTGTCTAGAGCTTAAGGGCGTGGGGGAAAAGTGTGTTAAGAGCGGAAATCTGTTGGACAGGCGAAAGGATGCAAGTTTGAAGGTCATGTGGGCTAGCACTGTCTGCCTTGCCGCTCTGTCCTGCTGGCGGTGGATAACCTCGACCTGTGGTGCTGTCCCGGTGTGAGTGTGTGTGTGTGTGTGTGTGTGTGTGTGTGTGTGTGTGTTGCAAACATAACATGTATTTGTTTTAAGAAATTTAAGATTAATTACTTATTTCCTCTAACTGTTATGGTAAGTGTAAGGTGGATATAGCTTATGACATTATACAAGATGACGACGCAAGTGACGAAGGCAAAAAATCTGACAGGCAACGCACAAATCACTGCGGATTGAGGTCGTCTATCTCATTGGGTGCATGATTAGTGTCCCTCCTGCAGTGGTGTGTTAGCAAACATATAACGTGACTCGAGGCGAGGCAGAGTAATACGATCCATTTCTTTTTTATTCAAGTAATAGAAATGCGTTCTTTGACAGCCTATATATGGAGTCAGGCGAAACTAACTGCGATGCAAGGCTAGGTCACCACTGTCCTGGAATGTCACAGATGTTGAAGAGGGTAGGTAGTCCATGGTGTACATGGCAGGGCGCCAGACTGCACCTGCTGGATACGAGCAAGGCATGGCAGACCAACATCTAGTAAGGAGACTGAATACGTCTTTCTCTCTCTCTCTCTCTCTCTCTCTCTCTCTCTCTCTCTCTCTCTCTCTCTCTCTCTCTCTCTCTCTCTTTGTGTGTGTGCGTGTGTTTTCGATATATATATATATATATATATATATATATATATATATATATATATATATATATATATATATATAGAGAGAGAGAGAGAGAGAGAGAGAGAGAGAGAGAGAGAGAGAGAGAGAGAGAGAGAGAGAGAGAGAGAGAGAGAATTATAAAAAAAAATGCAGCCCACGTATTTGGATTGCATTTTGTCAAGACACAAATGTATGGTCAGTCTAATAAAAATGCTTGGGGTAATTGAGAAAGTAAAAATGTGTGCATGTGCACGGGCGTCCACAGAAAAAAAAAGTACAAGGGGGAATGGGCGTCCGCAGAAAAAAAAAGTGCAAGGGGGGATGGGCGTCCGCAGAAAAAAAAAGTGCAAGGGGGCCCATGGGCGTCCGCAGAGAAAAAGTGCAAGGGGGAGTATTGGCGTCCGCAGAAAAAAGTGCAAGGGGGAGTATTGGCGTCCGCAGAAAATAAGTGCAAGGGGGGCCATGGGCGTCCGCAGAGAAAAAGTGCATGGGGCCATGGGCGTCCGCAGAAAAAAAAAAAAAAAGTGCAAGGGGGACCATGGGTGTCCGAAGAGAAAAAGTGCAACAATGAACAGGGTGATTGACAAGTTTGGCAGAAATCCTAGACCACTCCAATTCCTGTTCCAACAACAGTACTACTACTAATAAAGAAACCTGAGTAATGAAAAAAATACGGTAATAAACAGTTGATAAATGTACATAGTATTTTATTAATTTAGCATTTTCCATGTAATTTCTTATTCATTTTGCATTTTCCTTGCATTTTTTTCCATAAATTCCAGGGGGTAAATGCTCCCCTTTACCCCTCCCCCCAGACGCCCATGTTCATGTCAATGAGAGGTTAAAGAAGCAAATCGTTGACCTACATAGCTCAAATTAAAGGGTATGCGAATTACTCATACTATAATTTTCTATGTTTTGTTTGAATTGGGACAGTATTTTGCATATAGATTTCAATGAGGGACTCAGATAGTAAAACTACTTGGTGCTACTTTAGCGTGAAGTTTACCACACTATAGCGTGAGATCTATCTCCCGTTAGCTCTATAGCGTGAGGTCTACCGCTGCATTATCACTCCCTCATGGATATCACACATTTCCATACATTTATTTTAGCAATAAACACTTAATTTGTACATATCTTAGGAATGACTTAAATAGATAAGGAAGAAAGGTAAAAATTCTCTTCAGAATCACCATTTTAGCGTCCAACCACGATCGATCAATTGCCTGTGTGTGTGCTCCTGTCACTGGATCCACAAAATGTTGCTGGTGGTTCACTGTAAAATGCTGGTACCCCATGGCATCTAGGTTGCTATAAGCAGACCACTCGTCTGAATGAATCACCGAACCATATGCACACTCCCTTTCAATAATAGGGATTAGAGTGTTGCGGTCACGCCATTCCACCCAAAAGTACCGACAGTCTGACCCTTGTTTGAGATTAAGACCAAAAACCCAAGGCCCATCAATTCTACGCCCATGGTTTCTGTTGTTTTCTTGTTCTGCGTCACTGTTCTCGGAAAGAGGAGCGTTGTCTCCATTCAGTATCCTTCCTCGGTTGTACTTCCGTCGACCCGCAAATCTTGCCTCATCAATTTGGATGGGGTTATCTGTTCCTACCATCTTTCCTCGTCGTTAATGAGAAACTATGGCTGTACACACCTCTCGGCACATGTTGAACCACTCAGTTACAGAACTAGTAGATTTTCCTGTTAGATTTGTTACTGTGGACATTGGTATATCTAATACAAAAAAAAATATTAATTTTAATATTTCACACAGGCTCAGGTTGCAGTGCAATTTGTTGTTCATGTCCGTATAATTGAAAAATTTATTTCCTGTACGAACAGGCCGTGTAGTTGACACCCCTTTAGAGGGTAACGTAACACAGGCTTGAATTCTCCTCTGTTACGCGGGGACGGTCCCGGAGGGACGCGGGTCACGCGGTAGACCTCAGGCTGCACCTAGGTAGGCCACATATGGCGGTAGACCTCACGTTAAAATAGCACCAACTACTTATTATCAAGTAAACATTAGACTATTGATTAGTTGTTTAAGTAGTCTCTAGGACGGTTAATTTTAGCCCCACAAAGGCTGGTTCACACACCATTACAGCATACTTACAACGTCTTACAACGTCAAACATCATTATCAAGAAACGTGACAGAATAATCATGGTGCGAAGCGTAAACAGGGTCATTGATGAACTTTTGACAAATATGATAGGACCGTTTTCTTTTTCTTTTGCCGTAAAATTAGTTCGTAGCTGAAGAAAAATGTTGTTTACTATTATAATGACCTTCCGAATAAAACAATTTGTCAGAACTACACCAGTATGAGCGAAGTAGTTAATGACAATTGCTAAACTGAGAGCAAACGCAAAGTTCAAATTGGAATTTTACTGGTGGGCAAACGCAGTCTTCTGCAACATATCTCATCATCTACGTAAAATGTATGTATAACTTTTTTATTTCCACCATGAAAAGCATAACATTTTGTTTTATAAACTGTATTGTAAAATATACGATCACATTTAACAAAAAGCAGAGCCAGGCATTGTTTTGATTATACGGCTGGTCCCTGTCAGCAGCAGCAGCAGTACACATGTCCACCAGTCGTCCGCTCATAAACACACTCCAGTCATGTTCTCCTCGCGTGTTACCCGATCGGTGTTAAGGTAAGCCTTATGTACTTGACTTAGTTTTAGAATTCTGTTTTAAGTGTTAACAGTGAAGAAGCAAACCAGCTTCAGATTCCCACCATTCACCAGTCGTCGGCTTGATTGTTTCGCCTTTGCTGATTTTTTTTCTTTTTGGCCCATGTTTTGATGTGCTTAACCGCCCACTCACCCCCAAAAAAAAAAAAACATACAGATGATATTGGTTAAATTCTTGTCTCTTTTCCTAAGATTAGGACCCACAAAAGAAAAGTTTAATGCTTGATGGTGTTATTGAGGTCGAGATTATGATACACTGGAAATAGTAAGGGAGTGAAGCAGCTCGTCACATCACATGACTAATGTCTTAAAAAGAACATTAACTTAAATTGAAAATGTGAGACGAGAGTACAAATTTCTACAAATGCTACAAATTTCCTATGCAGCTATACATTTAATGTTCAAACCAGCTTCTTGATGTTGGTTAGTTCTGTGTTACCAGAGGAAAAAAGAAATATATACACGGAGTTTTAAGGAGGGGAAGTTAAAGTTTGGGCTTTTTCTGCCATAATTTAAGAACATCTTGCTGGATAAGGTTCATTATCTCCATAGAAATGGAAATTGTGTACATGTTTTATGATTGTGTATTTCTTCATGTAGCAGAGTAATGATAGATGAGAAAAGAATCACCATGTTGCTACATATTATTTTTAAACATTACAGAAGAGGATCCAATGCAGTTGTACGCTTCTGTTCAGGAGAGTCTGGGTCTCATGGGAAGGCACCCATCACAAAGGTGCCTCTGAGTGAAGCAGTTCCTTGGATACCCAAAGCTATCTATGCCTCCCCCTCGGATATTGTCCACGAAACTAAAGTTACAACTTTAGAAAATGGTTTGCGTGTTGCATCTGAACCTAAATTTGGCAACTTTTGTACAGTTGGAGGTGAGTGAGTGAGGTTATTGGCAGGCTTTCTCTTGTAAATGTTATTCAAGAATCTTTAACATTTTTATTAACATTTTTCTGAAATAAATATTTTGATTTTCAGTTGCAATTGACAGTGGAAGCAGGTTTGAAGTGGCACTTCCAAGTGGAATTTCTCATTTTCTTGAGAAACTAGCATATGGGGTGAGGTTCTCAGGATTTTTTTTTGCACTGCATTGGTGGCTTTATCCAAATTGTTTTAATGTGTTTAGTACTAGATTACATATAGAAGGTTTGTTACTTAGATAATGTGAAGCTTAATAAAGTGAGTTGTATCACACTGCTTATACTAATGAGGTTTCCCAGGTTATAGAAAGGCTTGGACTATTTTGTTGCAATGCTATATATTTTACTGTTGTCTAAATTGAGATTAAATTGCTCATCAAAATGTAAATATAAATATATAACTTCGGTATTTACAGAATACCCAACATATGACACGAGAAGCTATTATGGGGACGTTTGAAAAACTTGGTGGTATTTGTGATTGCCAGTCATCAAGGTAACTTATGAGGTGTTCTTGCAGTCTCATTTGAGTGCATTGTTTTTTCCTTGTCTTGCTGTTTTGGAAAACTTCATTTGGATGAAAATTCTTGTTTTCTTTCCTTAGCATAGTGTACATATATTGTAGTTCCTTTTAGCTTATTTCTCTCAAGAGGCACAATATCAATCAGATTAATGTTGTTTTTATGACTTTACATAGGGATACACTGATATATGCGACATCTGTGGAAGCGAGAGGTATGGCAGAAGCAGTCAGGATATTGTCAGAGGTGATTTTAAGACCTCAGCTTCAACAAGAGGAAGTAAGTATCTGAATTTTCTTTTTTTTTTTTTTTTTTTTTTCTTTTTTCATGTATAAGTAGGTGTAATAATTATGGTATTAATAAAATATCTTTGTACCTCCAGATAATAGATGCTCAGATGTCAGTTACATTTGATTTGGAAGATCTTCAATTGCGGCCAGAAAAGGATGTTCTACTCACAGAAATGATTCATGCGGTAAGCTTAACTGTTTGTTCCTCAGGGGCCGTATTCTGCAAACCATCATAGCTAATGATGTGGTCATAGTGAGACAAAATGCCTAATTTTAGACATAAGTGTGTCTATGACAGGCTCTAACTTTGTGATGTACTCATGAGTACTAAGACGATTCACCCTGTTATGGTGCTGCCAAATGGCTGTCATAATTCTTGTCAATGTTGTGGGAACATGGCTGTATATACCATGACATGATCCCCAACAGTTTTTATTATTAATTTAAAGATAAATATCAGTAATGATGACTAAATAATGTCCTTCTTTCATACAGTAATATATTGTTATAAATAAATGCCAGAAAGGGGGCTGCCGTGGTACAGTGGAACCATGTGCGCTTTGGGGTCCAAGGGGTCTCCAAGCGCACAGGTTCGAATCCTGGCCACGGTCTGAGTGTAGGTAGAGCCTCCTTACTCGAGGTAACGGTTCCCTAGTGGTTGGACTTTTAGGTAGAAGATACCCAAAAAGTATCTCGTTTAATCCATAAATTCCTGTGAAAAGCCCATATGGTATAAAAAAAAAAGGTACGATCAGTTTTCCCAAAACTCAAACAAACCGTACCCCATGCATGTGTTGGGCTGTCTGGCGTAATCTTATATTTATTATGTTTCTTTTGCTTGGATAATATGATGTCAAAATAATTTAGATCAAAGAAAATTGTCAAGAACCTATTTTTCTATATATTTAAAATTGAGTGGCAGGAATTTTGTGAGACCTGACGATAACTATGTAGAATACGGTCCCTGGGATATATGCATAGCTAAACATCATTGCAATGATGATGTTGGATTATCGGTTATTTGATAATTATTTTTGTCCGTTTTTTTTTTATTTGTCGGCTTCTCTCACAAATATTGCTATTTCTCAGCTACAGTCCTTTGCATTATAAATTTCACTTTCCAGGAAAACAAACACAAATGAAATTGATAACTAGGGGGAGATCCAATTTGAATATGTAGATAATTTTGAGATATTGAAAACTGGAACTAAATTTTTTTGCTTTTTCATTACAGTTTTCTTGTAAAATTTGATTCTGAAACATTCTAAACAACTCTGAGGAAAACATTATGGGAGAATGGTGCTGAATGTAAATGTAGTATTTTGAAAGTTTTCAACAATTGTTATTATTTTTTTTCTAACTTCAACATAAATTTTATAATGTATTTTGTATGTTCTCCAGGCTGGATTTAGGGACAATACTCTGGGTCTTCCAAAAATCTGTCCTCCTGAAAATATCACAAAAATAGACAGATCAACATTGTTCACCTACCTCAAGCACCACCACACCCCGAAGCGCATGGTGGTGGCTGGTGTAGGAGTTGAACATGAAGCTCTTGTAGAATTTGCACAGAAGTAAGTTTTTGTTTTGATAACTGTGAATTTTTCAATTATTTTCAGATGATGTGAATATCTTTAAAAGAACTGGTATGCTATTTTTTCAGATATTTTGTAGAGATGCCACCCATCTGGGAGACGGATCCAACCCTCTCCAATACTCACAAGCTTTCGATTGACCACTCTGTGGCTCAGTATACAGGTGGACTTATTAAGGTGAGAATTGATATACCAAATGCTTGTATAAGATAAATAATAATAAAAACTTTCTTTTTACGTAAATAAGAAATCTTTTTGGGAATGACTTGTTAGCTGAAGTTTGAGAGGAGTCTATATAAGAAAAGAAAATGGACTGCTAAAAGTTTCTGAGTTTAGGACCATTGAAAGATAAATTTGTGTTACATGTGTCACATACTCAGTAGGATCAAATAATTGTTTGTGCACTATTTTGCAGGAGGAAGCAGATCTCTCTGATGTTTCCATTGGTCCCAACCCACTACCAGAACTTGCTCATATTGTTATTGGTCTGGAGTCTGTGGGGCATCAGCATAAAGACTTTGTTACTCACTGTGTTCTCAACATGATGATGGGAGGTGGTGGCAGCTTCAGTGCTGGCGGACCTGGGAAAGGAATGTACACACGTCTATATACTAATGTACTCAACCGGTATGTGATGGAGGCATTAGTACGACAAATAGCACAACATTTTTGTTAATCTTGGTATTATTGCATTGAAAAATACCATAGCTTTGGGATACAAGTAAATCAGTACCTTGAATCAAGTCATGTTTTTCACTGGTCCATGTGACACAGTGTATTTCTTAAAGTATTATTTACTGATATCCTTGATGAATGATCAACTCTTCAGTAACCAACGTGTGATTCAATAGTCAGTCCATGTGTTGGGAGAGGGCCAGTTGTATGAATGGCTTCTGATTAATTTTCATTTGTGGCAGATGACCAGTGTGATTCAATTAAGCAAGTGTTGAGTTTAGTTATGGAACTTCTGCTGCAGAGAAATAAGGCCTTTTTTATTTTCTTTTGACTTGCCACCTTGATGTAAATTAACAATATCCAGTCATATTGCTTGTAGGACACTGACTTGTATGTGCATACATATATATAATAATTGGGTGTGGACAGCAATCTACAGTGTATCCTTATGACAGCATCTCGGTTCTTGGATTTTGATCAGACAATGTTTTTAGGTATCATTGGATCCATAATGCTACAGCTTACAATCATGCATATGAGGATGCTGGTCTGTTCTGTATCCACGCCTCGGCTCATCCATCTCACCTGGCAGATCTCACCCAAATAATTACTAGAGAACTCTCAGCCATGAATGGTCGCATGAGCAAGGAAGAACTGGAGGTAAGACGCAGAATATTTTGTTTTGCATCATACTTGATTCCTGCATTTTTTTTTAGATGTTACCCTTTTATGTCAGTCATGAGAATAGAGTTCTTTATATTCTCAAATATGATATTTCAGCGTGCCAAAGTACAGCTGCAGTCCATGCTGCTGATGAACTTGGAAAGTCGGCCTGTTGTGTTTGAGGACATTGCACGGCAAGTACTAGCAACAGGAAAAAGACTTCAGCCACAGCACTTCATGGATTTAATAAGTAAGTGGATGATGAAAGACTACTGCCTTTATATTACAGGTTGACCATCAAAACTTCAGAATGCCTGGTTCTAGAACCATCTTGAATCAGCCACTTTGCTGGATTAACGCTAATACACTCCCAGATATGTCTAAAAAAATTAATTATGTGACAGTTATACCAAAGAATGTATTTGAATAAGTTAAACTGTTACTCCCTAAATTAAACAAATATATGCACATCTGTTTCTTTGAATCACTGTCAGCAAAATACTGTTGCATCTTTATATTATATACAGGTAATGATGGCTGATGCTATGCCAAAGTTTCACACAGGTGGTGAAGAGAAATACTGTAGTCCAACTTTTGCAACACTTCCACTTTTCTCTTATTGTTATGGTGTTATGTTTGTATTGTCCCACTATATATTTCCTTTTCATAATTATCTTAAATATAAGAGTGTATGACAGTAAACTTTAGTGTTCCTCCCTTCTTGTGATTTTAACTTGTTTTGCTTTGTTCAGAAATGTAGACTAAAGATTTACTGTTGTCATTTTCAGGGAGAGTGACAGATGATGATGTTATGAAAATTGCTGGAAAGATGCTTCGCTCTAGGCCTTCAGTAGCTGCTCTTGGCACTCTGAAGCGCCTACCCAGGTTGGCTGATATTAATGGTGCTCTCCTTAGTGGGAATAGACTAATAAAACCTCTAAGCAAATTTGCATTTTTCCAATAGACGAACATTTTTTATATTAATAATCATAATGTTTAGTTATCTAATGCCCATTTAACTGTACAAATATAGTTGGTATGTGTTGCTCCTGTTGCTAGGTTGCTTATCTGTAACAAAATTAGATTCTTTGTTCAGGCGAGCATACTGAATTATTTACCATGTTATGTTTTTGTTAGTTTAATGTGTCATAGCCCTCTTCAGAAGAAACAATATGGTACATGTTATTGTTTATTTTATTTGGGACAAATTGGCTGTCAACATAATCTCAAATGTACAGTAGTTTTTGAAAATAAAAGAAAGTATTTGATGAATGATTTCAACCTGTTTGCTTTACAGATGATTCTCATTTTTGTGTGGAGGTTGGCTGCTTCCTTGTGTTGTTTTATTGTCATTTTCTTGGTACAAGTTATTAGGAACATGCATCAAATGTAGATATATAAAGTGGTAGATTCTTTCATCAGAATCATGACCACAATGATTGTAACAAAACTATGGTCTGCTACCATATCATAGTTTACACTGGTAGGTAGACTGTTGTGACTGAAATATCTCAGTGTAGAAATAAATTTAGTAGTACATAGAGGTATGAGTACTGCCAACTTATCACCACACTTACTATGTGGTACGAACACGTACAAATAGAGTGATAGAGTGAAGTTAGGAGTGATGCCATGGATAGAGACATTCTTTCATTAATTTCTGCAGATAGTATGTGTACTTTTTTTTATTGTCAGGCAGAGCAGCTGGGAAATGGTAGGATTATTGCAGCCACTCGTGGATGACAAAGACTAATGCCTTGGTTACATTAGTGACAACTGATGTTCAGTGTCTGGGAATTAATCACCAGCAGGTTTTTACACAAGGTGTTACCTCACCATAGCTATCCTGATCTAGGGTACACAATAAGCAGGGATTTCTCTGTTAACCACAGTGGACCTTAAGGTGCGTCCACACAATCGAAGAATGTTCGATGGACAAAATCGTTACCATATCACAGGAGAAGCAGGATGACATCATAAGCGGTGAAACGATGGAAGTTGATCTGGCAACAAACAGTGGTACCAGGTGAGGTTGTTTACCACCGTTTCAACTCTGCTCACAGGGCAAAGACCGGTGGACAATGTTCGAAGGTGATGTCCGTTGGTAACTCAGGCATTTAAGTCAGTGTGTGGCCTTGGACGACTGGTGCAGTACATCACTACCATGGTACACAAGAAAAATAACAAGGCCAAAAAAATTGCACTATGCAGCATGAGCCTTTCCGCTTTCCACTGGTAATTGGTAACAATTTTGTCCGTCAAACATTGTTCGATCGTGTGGACGCACCTTGAGATCTATGAGGAATTGAATTTAAGAAGGAATGTTCCTTTAAGAACTACCCAGACAAGGCTGTCCCACCATCCAGGTAGCACTGAGAGGCAAAAGCTCTCTACAATCACCTGTTGCTAAAGCTAAGCTCAGTGTTCTTTACTATTCATCCACTGAAAAACATTTCCATAAGAAATACAGAAGTATGTACCAATTAATCAAAGCTGCTGCTAAGAAAACCCTATTGCCACTTGGAGAGTGGTATTGGAATCATTGAGTCTGTAGTAGATGAGTAATCACAGGTTATTAAGTGTTAAGTCACTTGGAGGTGTAAAAGAAATTTATGGATAAAGATAAGCAGATAAAAGTTAGCATGTTTTATACATGGACTGCCATAAGCAAGCCTGTTAATTTCTTTGCTTCTACTATCAGTTCTTATGCCAGTGCATTTTAAGCTCATCTCCATCACCTTTAGAATATAGAGGATAGGAAAGATCTATAAGTTGGTATGTCATGAAACTAATGATACCAACCATCATGACAAAAAAAAAGAAAAACACTTCTGTCTTTTTATGTACCAAAAAACAATTTAGAATTTCTCCTGATCTTGTACAAAATTTAAGCTATAAAGCCCTGCTTCTTTTCCTCATTGCCTTTTTGCTTGTCCTTTTAAAATCAACATACATGTTAAATTACTGAAAAATATGCATTGATCTATTTACTTTTTCTGTTTATATATATATATATATATATATATTTTTTTTTTTTTTTTACATTACAAGGGCACTGGCCAAGGGCAAACAAAGTGTTGGAAAAAAAAAAAATCCCGCTGGTTGCCAGGCCCTGTTAAGAGGAAAGTAGAAAGAGAAAAAACAAAAAAATCTAAAAGGAGGGTCCAGTTAACGTAAGAGGTGTCTTGACACTCCTCTTTTGAAAGAGTTTAAGTCATAGGCAGGTGGAAATACAGACACAGGTAGAGAGTTCCAGAGTTTACCAGTGTAGGGAATGAAGGAGTGAAGATACTGGTTAACTCTTGCATTAGGAAGATGGACAGAATAGGGATGAGAAGAAGTAGAGAGTCTTGTGCAGCGAGGCCGCAGGAGGGGAAGGCATGCAGTTAGCAAGTTCAGAAGAGCAGACAGCATGAAAACAGCGGTAGAAGACAGATAAAGATGCAACATTGCGGCGGTGACTTAAAGAATCAAGACAGTCAGTTAGAGGAGAAGAGTTGATAAGACGAAAAGCTTTAGATTCCACCTTGTTTAGTAAAGCTGTGTGTGGATCCCCAGACATGAGAGCCATACTCCATACACGGGCGGATAAGGCCCTTGTACAGAGCAAGCAGCTGGGAGGGAGAGAAAATGGACGAAGACGCCATAGGACACCTAACTTCTTGGAAGCTGATTTAGCAAGAGTAGAGATGTGAAATTTCCAGTTTAGATTTTTAGTGAAGGATAGACCGAGTGTGTTTAATGTAGAGGAGAGGGAAGTTGAGTGTTATTGAAGAAGAGAGGATAGTTGTCTGGAAGGTTATGTCGAGTAGATAGTTGTAGAAATTGAGTTTTGAGGCATTGAACAAAACCAGGTTTTCTCTGCCCCAATCAGAAACAAGTGAAAGATCAGAAGTTAGGCGTCCTATAGCATCTCGCCTTGAGTCATTTAATTGTTGTTGGGTTGGGCGTCTGTTGAACGCTGTTGAATAATGCAGGGTGGTATCATCAGCATAGGAGTGGATAGGGCATTGAGTCAGATTTAGGAGATCATTGATGAATAATAGAAAGAGAGTGGGTGATAGGACAGAACCCTGTGGAACACCACTGTTGATAGTTTTAGGGAAGAACAGTGACCGTCTACTACAGCAGCAATAGAACGATCGGAAAGGAAACTGGAGATGAAGGTACAGAGAGAAGGATAGAATCCGTAGGAGGGTAGTTTAGAAATTAAAGATTTGTGCCAGACTCTATCGAAGGCTTTCGATATGTCAAGGCCGACAGCAAAGGTTTCACCGAAGTCCCTAAAGAGGATGACCAAGATTCAGTTAGGAAAGTAAGAAGATCACCAGTAGATCTGCCTTTACGGAAACCATACTGGCAATCAGAGAGAAGGTTGTGAGCTGATAGATGCCTCATTATCTTCCTATTAAGGATAGACTCAAAGGCTTTAGAAAGGCAGGAAATCAAAGCTATAGGGCGGTAGTTAGAAGGATTGGAGTGGTCACCTTTTTAGGGACAGGTTGAATGTGAGCAAACTTCCAGCAAGAAGGATAAATAGAAGTAGAGAGACACAGATGAAAGAGTTTGACCAGGCAGTGAGCGAGTTCGGAAGCACAGTTTTGAGAACAACAGGAGGGACTCCATCCGGACCGTAAGCCTTCCGAGAATCAAGGCCAGAGAGGGCCAGGAAAACGTCTTTATAAAGAATTTTAATTTTAGGGATGAAGTAGTCAGAGGGTGGAGGAGTAGGAGGAATATGCCCAGAATCATATATATATATATATATATATATATATATATATATATATATATATATATATATATATATATATATATATATATATATATATATAGATAGATAGATAGATAGATAGATAGATAGATATAGATATAGATATATATTAATGTTAGTAGGCAAGAAAATTTTGTGCTGTAAGGTGAATGTTACAGTTAAACTAATGTTGATAAGAAACACTTGACTTTGTTGTTCCCTCATAAAAATGAACATGCAAAAAAACTGTAAATAGGATGAAACATACCTATGATTCAGCACCACACATATTAGGAAAAACTAGAGGAAGTGACACCACCAACATATCAAAATGAAAAGAGAGAGGAGGAGACCAAATTACAATGTTTAGATTAGTTGAATAGTTATAAGTATTAGAGAAATTGTTTAATGAATATCATAAAGAAAAAGAGTAAAGGGAAGAAAGTATAAATAACAAAAATTTACTACTTCTTTCTTAATAAGTATAAATATATATGTTTCTAATGGAATAGTAGAAGTGATTATGACAAACAGTACATAACAGCAGAAGGAAATACATACCAGATAAATCTAGATATGGAAATAAGACAGTTGTAGCTAAGGCTCCATGTATCCTCCTGCACATCTGAAATGGAATATTCTTTTAAGAATATAAGTTGAAAAGACATTTAGATTCTAACTTTACAAACAAATGTGATTGTTATTTTTATTTTGCACATGAGATGACAGTGTTGGCAATGACACTTGGTTAAAATTTTCATGTGCTGCAGTAATCACATATCTTTTTAACAATTACTTTGCTAGTGTCACAGTGTAGCTACACTTATCAAGATTTTCCTGGCAAGAAAGAATTCCACATTTAATAAAAGGTACAGAAGAAATATGAAAGTCCAGGCATGGTGCTGTGCTAGACTACAGACCTGCCTATAACTTACAATTTCTTTCTAATTTATTGATTTATTTCTTATGTAGAAGGTGCACTTGCCAAGAGCAGCAAAATTATTGTTTAAAAAAGAGGCCCAGTGAGGTGCCAGTCTTTGAACAAGGTCCAAAGCTGTCGTCAAAGATTGAGGGATCAGTGTTTTGAAACCTCTCTCTTGAAAGGGTCCAAGTCATGAGGAAGAGATATAGAAGCAGAATGAAAGATCCAGAGTTTACTAGAGAATACTGGCTAACTCATGCATTATTGAGGTAGACAGAATAGAGTGAGAGAAAAAGAAAAATCTTATGCAGTGAGGCCCTAGAAGGAGGGAAGAAATGCAATTAGCATAATTAGATCTGGTGGAAGACACCACTCCTTGTTTCTGGAGGAGACCACTAGATATCTCAATCATGATTATCAGTGAAGTGTGAATGTTTTTAGTTGGTAAGGTGACACAAATAAGAGTAGCTAAGACAATATATTACATCTATCACTGTAGGACTAATAAAAAGAACTACAAAAGGGGTTCCTGTTCAGTCAGTCCCTTTGCTATGTTCCTTTTAGTTGTCTTCTACAACAGCTTGTGAATATGGAAACATATACTACTACTGGTTGGCTGGCTATATAGTGAATTCTCTAGGCTGGCTGCACTACACATAGTATGCATGGATCCAAGTCCTTATACCCTAAAAACTTACTTTTTAAAATTTTTAAAGGAATGAATCCCAGACTCAATGAATAAAGTAAATTTTGCACATTGACAATTACAGTATTCTTGTAAGTTAATGTGAGTGAAAGGAATGATAATATCATTGACTGCTTTTGTATTTGCATCATTAATTCATTAAATGGAGTCTGAATTATGTGTAATTTGTATTCTGTTTTGAGCAGTGCAATACTTGTGCATTGAAAGCATAATGCACTATGTCAGTGAATATGAATTCAGCTGTGTCTTGTATATTTTCACTTTCATGATCTTAGTAATCATCCATTTTAAAAAGGTTAAACATAAACACTTGAAAAAATGCACACAATAATATTAAGAAAAATAAAAACACACTTCTGGTGACTATTTCACAGTGAATTGCCTAAAATAGGAGGGAAGTGTGACCCTGAGACTCTTACTTGTTAAAATACACATCATGGTTTACCATCACCAATCAGTGTTTTATAATCAGCCTGCAACAGCTCACCATCATCAATCCAAGGCCAGTGATTATAACACCAGCCATCAAGGCTGTTTTTTTAGACTTTTGATGATTAGAATGCAGATTTGCTTGATCTGATATACTATATAATTATAGTATCAGTCCTACTAACCATTATCATTATCATTCCTAACGCTGCCTTGGGTAACCACTGAAGAGGAAAATACTATATTGGGAATACAGAATACTTACTGAGTTGAACTGAAAATATATAGTTTTACTTACAAGTGAGCTGTTATGAAATTATATACTTTATCCAAGAAACATAAGTGTCTTAGATTCTTGGGTGAAAATTCTGATACAATTGTGAATCCTCCAAACTGGAAAATGGAAGATTGGAGAAATAGAGAATAGGTTTCCAATTATTCCCAGAAGATATAGAGAGAGACTAAAATGGTTGCCCAAAGTGTTGAAATACAAAATACAGCCTTTAGTTTTACCAGAAAAGTACACCATTTATATTTTGTCATCAAGAAAAGAGTATGCATGTAAAACTTGATTTATTAAGTTGTCGTACAGGAAGGAATACAGTATTGTTCCTATTTTATTCTAACAAGATGCTACTGGTATATCATGAAGTAATAACAAATATCATAAACCTTTTGGTGATAATATCTGAGCTTACTGAATCATAGTGCTAAATAAAGCAAATAGCTCTTTTGTGTTTTGATGAAAAGCAGAACTTTTTTTTTTTTTTTCAGTAACTATGATCTTGTTTTTCATTTGACATGTATGTGTTTCAAAACATTTGTAAGTGAATCAATATATGGCCCAAAAGGTGTTACTTTTAACTTATAGTAATATCATATAATAAGTGTCATGTGCATTTTGTATGTGAGTAAAAGGTGATTGTGCAAGGTTTCTAGTATTTGTTAATGATTTTATAAACTTGTAGTTTTTAAAATATATTGGTTTTCCAGATGCAATTTTCACAATTTCTATAAATTCTCAGTGTTTCCAGCTGTGTCTTTTCATGAGCTCTCGAAAAATACAGATAAATTTACCATCCCTTAAAATAATTAACACTGATGTGAAAACTGGTTACTTGTGAATCAGTAACACAGTGAAATGAAAAGAGAAAGATAATAGAACTAATCTAAGTTAACTTGAATAAAAGTGATCATAATTCACAAGGCAACATGTTAACTTTGAATTCAAAGTGTCATATGGTGTAATGATAATGAATGAACTGTATATTGATAAATACAGAGATATTGGTTATACATACATCTGATGATGCACCAAAGTGTATCATCAGATAGAGAATATTCAGAGAATGAAAATAGTCTGATGAAGCAACTCTTATGCTCTGGCATCGGCTTCTATAAAAACTGTTATCAGTGGATTTTGACTTTAAATCTTATATTGATGTTGACATGCATATAAAGAGCTAAACAATGGTACTGAATTTTCAGTAATGTTGGATGCTTTGTAATTAACATAACTTTCTTCTTTGGATAATGTAGTGTTTATGTAGTACATGTTTTAGGTAAATCTCCTGAGCTCAACAATAATAGGACTTGGTACAATAGTACACTTGGAAATTCTATGAAATTACTGAAGGCAAACAGGAACATCTTCATCTAAAAGATAATATAAATAAGTTTAAGACCTTCTCAGCTTAAAAAAAGATAACCCATCCCAACAGGAAGGTAAACATTGGATCTAAATATAATTTGCCACACCTCTACTTAGTAGTATAGGACAAAGGTAGTTGTTGTATGGCAGAACTGAATGAGTATTTACTTGTTTACTTATTTATTTTTCTCATCTCTCCAAAAAGGTAGAGGTAGCAGACAACTCCACAGTAGTGAAAGAGATGTGTTTTTTTCTTCCTTCACAGGAAGTGCAGTGTAATGAAGCCTGATACACATGTCCTTAACAATAACAGGAATTTTTGTTTTCTAGTTTTCATGTATGTTGATCATCACAATGGACAAACATAGAAATTCTTACTTAGAAATACATACATAAATTAAACTAATAAACACAAGCATAACTGTTCACACAAGCATAAGTGTTCTTGTCTTTCCATTCTGCTATATGCATGATCTCATGCAGACTCCTTCCATAGACCTCAGTAATGAGCAGTAACCATCAACCATATTTAGAGTATCAATCTGTTGTAGATTGGAGTAAAGTACATATAACTTTTAAATGGCATATTTAGTTAGAAATTGCTTGCTGCTGGTCATTATATAACAATGGCATTGCAATAAGACTGGAACAATGGCTTTCAGGCTGATCTATCCATGGTAGCTATGTATGGGTCATCCCAATGCATGTGGCTTTTAAGACAGGTAATTCAAATACACCAATGAGAAATATTTTATTGTATGATCATTGATTAAAGTAGATGTAGATCACATCCCTATAGAGATAGAATAATTTTACAATCACAATAACAAAAAAATTCAGATATAATGTAGGTGCTTTTTGATACAAAATGTGTATTGAATGTACTGTTACTGGTTGGCTAATAAATGTAAACAATTTCAAATTGTGATTCTATATAAACAATACACAATAATAATTTTCATTTTGCATTATTTCACTCGGCTTTTGGGACGACCCACTAGTACTCACTGCATTCAAAGGAGTTAGGGAGTATCATCTGAACTATAAAACAGTTCAGTCATGCAGACATAATGCTTAGCTTTCACACTGGTTTGCTAAGTTGCTTTTTGGAGGGACTTTTAATAATGGTCTCTCTAATTTATCCTTCTATCTGAACATTCATATAAATACATTCAGGACAAAGATAAAACAGATTTAAAGTTAAAACTTTAAATTACTGACCAGCTATATGGAAACTTATAAATCTTTGGTTTATATCAGTCTACTCCACATAAAAGATGAACATCCTCCAAGACTGAAAATATGTCTACAAAAAAGGATACTGACTCTTTGTGTCAGTATAATTAAAAAAAGACGAGCCACAGGATGTTAATGACGTGGTCCTAATGAAAGCTGTGACATGTGCTGTCTTCATAACAGCCATGCCCACCCAAACTAAAGTTGTAGTGCTACTGGAAAAAAAACAAAGAAAAGAAATGGAGTAGCAGAGGCAACAAAAGCTTCACATAATCCATAATAAAAGAGCTGTTATTGAAATTTAACAATCAGTTAATATCTGGAGGATATAGAGAGCTCCAGCTTTCCACATATGTGTTATGCTGGAGTTATCTACCGGAAGTGCCGTTGTCATGCTGTCATGTAGAACACTCGACAAACGACAGCCACAAATAGAATGATCACTCTAATAAGGCTTCCATCACTCATTTCTTAATGTAAGTGCGTCGACGATCGGGCTGTTGAGGAGAAGCAAACGGATCACATCAGTTTATGATAAAATCTAAAATATGGAAAAAAGTTTGTAAATTATGTTGGTGATTTTAATTGTTTGATTATATGCAAAGCTATCATGCCACATACATATTATGGCAAATATCTTATGAAAGCATGATCATCTTTTTTCTAAATAACTTTTTCAAACTGAAATGAAATTCAGTTTTGTAAGACATAATATTATAAAAGATTTATATTCACATTCTAATCTCATAAATGGCCCTTAGTGGAAAAAGAAACCACCTCATAAGGTGATCATATATATGCAGAAATATTATTCATGAAATACAAAGCCTTTCATTTTGAAAAAAAAAAAAAAAAAAAAAAAAAGTTTCAAGTAGGCTATGATGCAATCACTCTCTTGAAGCTTTTGACTAAACAGAAACAGAAACTTCTTTCATTTCCATTGTACAATCATCAGAGTGAGGTGTGATGGATACTCACAGGTAAGATGTTGAACCAGCAGGTGAGGTCTTCACTAACACCCATCACTGCCCCTGCATTGTCAAACTCCCCACAGTAGTTAGCAGCACTAAACAATGTTACTAATGATCTCTTCTCAAAAAACTGATAGCCGTCCTCAACCACCTAAGATGAAGACAGTAAATGTTATGTGATGATATGATAACAAATAATTGTATCATACATGTATCTTTCCAAATGTATTGTTGCTACACAAATAAGCAGCAAACTGTCAATTACAGTAATGACTATTCATAATAGCATTCAAGAACCAAATCACTTTGTACATACCTGATGGGCACGCACAACCAGGCTTAGGTTATGGTGTTCAAGGAATGCTCTGAGCACATCCCCTCCAAAAGTCCAGGATACCCCACGGTCATTGGGTGCCCAACCACGCACATCCTGAGGTAAAGTACAAGTCATGTACTAGGAGTGCAAGTCAAAGATACAGTATTTAGAAAATCTGATAATCAGCACTAAGATATTCTGTTAAGACCATAAAAATTATGCAGTGTATCTTTTAAGTAGCATATACATATATCTAAAAATACATGAGGGCTGATTATTATTCATTATGACTGCAATACTACAAAATGAGTAGGTTTGTCAGG
>NC_059304.1:6482519-6515019 GCF_017591435.1 Portunus trituberculatus | reverse complement strand
ATTCTATTTCAAAATTATCAAAATTGTTATTATGTTTAACTTTACAGCCTGTTAGCCGCTGTAAGAGGTGGCAGACAGGAGCTGTTTACAGATATCAGGCAGACGATGAAAATAAAAAAATTGTTAAAAAGCATGAAAAAAAGTAAACATTCCCGAAAAAAATCTTTCCATTTAATCAATACATTTCTTTAACAAGAAAAATCAACACATCACTGTTATGTAAGGACTCCTCCAACACAGCGATGACCTTCACATAACACACTCTCATCGGCATGAGACAAAATCTAATGTTGCCTTGAGATCATGCAAGGACAAGTCCTTGGTGCTAATAAGAATTCAGTGCATTCACCATGCCTTGCATGACACATTATGACTTATCTATCTAGTTCCATTTGGTTCATGCTTGGGATGAAAACTATCACAACTCCTGTCTATGGCATATAGACGTACTCCAACCAGTCTTTCCTTATCCGCCCTGCCATACTTAATGGTGCCGGTGCGATACCATCTGTCACAGCAAAACCCGGTAGGTGTAGGTCCAGGTAGAGTGGAAAGTTTTCAGTTACAATGTTATAAGGAAGAAGAAGAAGAAGAAGAAGAAGAAGAAGAAGAAGAAGAAGAAGAAGAAGAAGAAGAAGAAGAAGAAGAAGAAAGAAGAAGAAGAAGAAGAAGAAGAAGAAGAAGAAGAAGAAGAAGAAGAAGAAAAGAAAAAAAAGGTAATTAATGCTGCGACGAACACAATATTATTAGGTTTATTCTCCTGAGGACTTTCTCCTTTGTTATCTTAACCTGAATGACAAGTCTTGTTTTAGATTTATGGAAGACTTGGTCTTACAGCGACATACAAGATCAAGGCGAAAAGCTCACCCTCTTCAAGAAGGATACTCGGTAAAAATATTCCGTCTGTTCCTTGGTTTGATAACAACTCTTCCCTCCATTTACATTCTTGTCGTGGACCCCACGGTCGCCGCGCACCTGTGGTGGCCCAGTAAGGCGAGCGGCTTGGGGTCTTAGCTGACTCCTGTATGATTAGAATAAACAGGTTTCTACTTCACTTCTGGATGCCAAATTATGACGTAATTTTAACCGTATTGTTGTTGTTGATGTTGTTTTGCATTATCATTATCATCATATTCATTGATGCATCTATTATAACTGGACATCATCGGTACAACAGTGGTCTGCTCCAAATACCCGGGGCGGGAGACAACACATCATAATGAATGTGCCTCATGAGACGTCCCCTGCCTAAATAATGGAAAGGAGCCAATGTATCTGAGGTTGAGCTTACCCAGCCGGTGTCGCTAGCTTGGAGGAGGAGTTTCTTGACTCGGTAACCTTTGGTGGCAAAGTAAACTTTCTCTTTTGATGCTTCTCCGGCGTGCTCGCTGTACTGTGCACCAGTTTAACATTGTTGGCGTCGTCTTTTGCAGCATTCGGTAAGTAGAGCTGCCACGTGACGAGAGAATGTTTCCAAACAACATAACAAATCAAAATATTAGAACAGACTATTGACGAACACTTTCGACTCCGTTCGGGAACCTGCACCTCAGCGGGCTTCTTTTAATTACAATTTTTGTTACCCTTGGTCGATGCCCCTCATATATATATATATATATATATATATATATATATATATATATATATATATATATATATATATATATATATATATATATATATATATATATATATATAAAGTCGTATTTAGGGTTCGGTAACTCCTGTCAATTCCCAGTGACACAATTAAGATGTTAGGATTGACCAGGTAGAAGGAAAAGTCTTATCGTTATATTTTCTATCATTATTTGTCATTCAAAATGAACTTAATCTTTGTATAACGATAACAATTATTTTTATGGTAGAATATCGTTCATAAACGTCTGCGAATAATAAGTCTAAGTGAACTGCAGCACCACACCTGTGAGTCTTACGTAAACCACTACAGCTGCTGCCCGGAGATCAGTGTCAGGAAGAGATGTCCAGCTACTAGCTAAGCTGTCCCACAAGGTCGACGAAGGTGTAATGAATATCAATAAGCCAAACCTGATGGCCACTCTTGACGCACAGACTAACACCATTCGTACCACATTACTATGTTAAATTAGCGGCACCACCGCTAGGAACTACAGTGGTCATGTATAAAAAGGAAAACTAAAGGCAATAAATAAATCTGAATGACTGGAAGTTTGTTATCTAATGAATTTGAAGTGTGATTATTCTTGCGATGGTCTGATCATATCCAGGTTTGCTACGAATCTGTATGTGGAAGTTTCGAAGATTTAAGAATATTTCCTTCGGAATATCTTATCAATTTCTAAACAATTCTTCTCATCCTCAAGCATTAGTATTTCTTCTTTATTATAATGAAGAGGATTTCTCTCTCTCTCTCTCTCTCTCTCTCTCTCTCTGAGTCCGTTTTAGGGTCCTCACTTCGATCTGGATCTCTTTCATAATATTCCACCCAGTGTCAGATCCCTATCCAGCGCAACTCTCCACTCTAATCCCTCTCTTAACGACCCGCTCCTCCTGCTTCTGCACGCGTTCCTCCTATCGAAAGAAAATATATCCAATGGCTTGTCTTGTCGCTTTCCCGAGGGTCCTTCACGCCCACAGACACACATTGTTTAGCCGTAGTAATTGTTCTCGAGATGACGTCAGTATCGCCCTTCCTGACACGTGTCCGACATCTTGATGGCTGTTATGTCTCGTCTTGGGAACAACTGTCATCTCCAGTACCTTTCTACGGCTCCCCCACACAATAAACCCGACAGTCATGTCTTACCCACTGGGAAAGAGAGAAGAGTGGCGCTTGCATGCCATTGTTGTCTCGTGATCGATATTCCGTTATTACTAAGTAGCAAAGATACATTTAAATTCCGTGATGACACAGGACCATATGTTTCCTATAGACACAGTTTCCCTAACCCTCTTTATAAACGGTAATAATACTTTTAAATGCGACAATAAGAGAGCATATCTGAGTGTAACTACGTAACTCGTCACTATCTGTGTAGGATGGCGGCCCATGGGGACTGGACTGTGCTACACATTCTGCTGAGCATATGTGACGGCAGACACTGATAAGAGAAGACACTCCGCACATACGATTTTGACCTTTTAAATTTTGAAAGTTAACAATCACCGATTTCCGAAAAGGATATGACCTGCATGTGCAGAACTCTCCTTGATGTTGTTGTACTGAGCGCTACGTGAAGGACAAAATGTATCCATGAAGGAACGTAATTTCTGGGTCTCGGATCACAAGAAATAAAGTATTTTGCAAGACACGAGCATATGAACAACGATAGAAATATCTAAAGAATAAAATTCTTGTTAAACATCACTTAACAACTGGTTGCCGAAGATACAAATAGTAAACAATATTGTTAAATAAGTATTAGTTCCCATTTGTAAACAAAGTTCAAATGCAAAAATTAGAGCACGTGGAATCAAAGATTCAGTAACTGTTACCTTTACCATTCCTAAAGACCAACATGTACAAAAAGACAGAGCAGCTGTTTGACAGACCTACAGGAGGCGCCGCATGATGCAGGCCACTCAACCAACAGACGGGTCGTGGTGGTGGAGGTGGTAGTGGTGGTGGTGGTGCCATTAAGGGGCTCTTAAGCGGCCCAGTTGGTACAATCGAATTAGTCGTAGGGGGTTTCCTGGACATGACCCGCAACGCATTTCCTAGCATGTTATTCAGCAGTTTCCTGTGAGTGAGACAGATTCCGCGACACCGAGGCGTGTGAAGCATCCTGTCCTCTGAAGGTTCACCTTGCTTGCTGTCGAGGATGTCATTTATTTGCATCTTGAGCAATAATGGTGTACAGTAAGTGGAACAAGGTCGTGTCACTCTTCCCCCCCTGTATGAATCATACCTACATGATCGGATGACTTGGTGAAGGATGGGAACCGAGGAACACCATAATAAAACACTTCCTTGAAATGTACAGGAAGCAAGGCGGATCTGTGCCCAGGTGACGTCAATCCGAGGAAAATTTTTTTTGACTATTGATATATCTCGATGTGTGCCTCACAGTGGTGCTGAATGCCAACACAACACTAAGGGAAGCTCGTGGGTTCGACGCATGTGAGGAGGTGAGGAGAGAGACCATCCCAATACTCGCATTAAAAGTAATAGGGAAGTGGTCCGCCCCCTATGGCCGAGTTTGTTGTTCTCTTATTATGTAAGGTTATGCTGCCCGTGGTATGGCTGAGGGCCAAGGGTGAAGGGATGGCGCAGGCTGCTGGCTTGGCCTTTAGTGGCCAACAGAGGCGTATCTAAGTTCTTTTATAAGCGAAGTTGAATCCCGGAAGTCTTCGAAAACAATTAGTGTTAATGTTTTTCCAAGAACCTCAGGTTTCACCTTTTGGGATAGCCTACATAAGCGGAAGCTGCCCCTCAAGCCTCTGGAAATATTCGAAACTGCCATCGTTGCATCACTCGAAGCGTGCCTCACCCGAGACAATGCTCTTAAACTCCTCACTTCATCCTGTATTGGGAGGAGGTTAGCCTCTACTAGAGTTTTAAAACCGAGAAATTCACACACACACACACACACACACACACGAAAAAAATATAATTGACAGAGAAGGAATACTTAAATGCGGATGACACCGACATTAGCAAGGGAAGGAATGCTATCAGGAAGAACCCAGACCAAGAGGTTTCACGTGGCGAGACTGACGGGAGGCGGTACTGCGTGAATTTGTGAGGCACCAGGACGCGACCTCCAACAGGACGTCCCGCACACACTTCCACCGAGGAACGACGTCACCATCGCACAAACATGATCCCGCCAAGAAACGTTTGCTACTTGAAAGCATCGAATCAGATAATTATCAAAAGAAGAAGAAGAAGAAGAAAAAAAAAAGATATTGCAGTGCGCAAGTGATGAAAAATGTGCTGCATAGTGACGGATCAATGGGGCTTCACATTGTCAAATAAAACATAAAATTAAAATTTCCATGTCGCTGTTCTTACATTCCGAACTTTTAATAATTCTAATTCCTATGCAGAATATTTTTTCTGTCCATGTGTGTATCAATCCAGCTCTTTTTCCTACAATGTTTCAATTCCTGTTCTTGTCTATCAGATTGTTTGTCTTAATATTTTAAAAGTACTGTCGCAGTTATTACATTTTCTGCGTTACGTTTTTATTTCCCCCTCTCACTTCCTGGAATCCCTATCTCGCCCACTGTCTGAGTTTCCTCTTTATAATGGTCTCCGCAAGGGTATCTCTCCATCCTTTCCCTCTTTTTATGTTTTGCTCGCATTTAAAACCAAGCGAAGTAAAGCTTAAAGATCCAGTACACACACTGCCTGCCTCGCTTTCTGCTTTAAGTTGCTTGGAAGGAAATGTCTGAAAGAGGAAAGACGCGTGAGGGTCTACTGGGAACATCTACTTGTACAAGACTCATTTCTGCGTCCTTTATCTTGGTGGAAGGTGTCGGTTTGCAGAGGCACCGATGGAAACATTTTTCTGGTCTCATCCTTTTCTTATTTTTCAGATACAAAAAAAAAAAAAAAAAAAAAAAAAAAAAATTCCAGTTTATGAATGCACAGAAGTCGTTAGTAGGAGCTATTTGTATTACGCATTTTATTCGAGTAATATTAGATTAATGTAATTGTAATATTCATCAGATATAATTTTGAACTCAATGCTATACCATGAAATTTTTATATTCAGTGGTTCATATTTTGTACATAAGCAAACTGCATTATTTCAATTCAAAGTAAGTGAAATGTAAAAGTGGTACATGACCAGTACAAAGAATACCTTACAATAAATGACGAAAAAAAAAAAACTGATTTCAGTAGCTTCAAACCATCTGGCAAACTGTAATAAGAAAAATTAAGAAAATGTTATGATTGTGACCACGTGTAGCGAATATTGACGGGATGTGGTGGTGTGCGAGGGTGCTGGTGGTGGTGTTGGTGGTGGTCGTGATGAGTATAAAGGAAGTGGTGATTCTGGTGGTGGCGGCGGCAGCTCCTACACCTGCGATGTTCTGAGTACAGAGGTCACAAGGCTGGTGGTGACGTGATGGAGAAGCGGTGAGAAGGAATGCTATTGCGGTGCTGGTGGTGGTGGTAGTGGTGGTGGTGAGAAGGGTAAAGGTTCGGTGGTGATGAGCGTGATTGTATATGTGGTCATAGCATTGTTTGTTGTTGTTGTTGTTGTTTGGTGGTGGTGGTAGTGGTGGTGGTGGTGGTGTGGTATTGGTGTTGGTAGTGAATGGGGTGGTAACTGCAGAGTTAGTGATGAAGGTTCAGGGACTTGTCATGAGGAAGAGAGAGATAATTATGTTGTTGTTGTTGATGATGCTGATGATGATCCTTCGATGGTACTTAGCGTACCTTTGTTTTCTGATTTTGTCGTGTTGTAACGGTCCGTTGTAACGGTGACAATATCAAAGATCACAATGAAAATTCAGTAGACGAGAAAGTGAAGGAGGAGGAGGAGGAGGAATTACTAAGAACTCGCATGTAAGGGGAGAATGACAGCTGTGAGGGATAATGATGAGGGTGGTTGCAATGATGGTGGAAGTAATGGTGAAAGAGTGGCGTCAGGAAGAGCGTCTCGTCCTTATCAGTTGTTGACGTTCAAGCACGAGGCGGCAACGGCGGTGGCGGCAGCGACGGTGGCGGCGGGGCAGATGGCCACCGCTGCGCCGCATTGATCTGCTGCTTGTGGGCGGAGGCTGCAGGGTGCGGGAAGCTGACGGAGACTGTTCTGTTGTCACACTCCACACTACCACTACCACCACCACCACCACCACTCCCTCATTCCCCTCAGTGCCTTACCCCTCCGGCACACGTTCCAAAACACGTGCCAAGACTCCTTAGACGGCGCCCTCCTCAAACTGTCACTGCTTTCTCTCTCTCTCTCTCTCTCTCTCTCTCTCACACACACACACACACACACACACACACAGAGAGAGAGAGAGAGAGAGAGAGAGAGAGAGAGAGAGAGAGAGAGAGAGAGAGAGAGAGAGAGAGAAGCCTTACTGATATCAGGAAGGGAATGATACCGAGACGAAAAATATAATTTACTAGTAAACAAAGGATCTATCCGCCACTCACTCTCTCTCTCTCTCTCTCTCTCTGTATATATATATATATATATATATATATATATATATATATATATATATATATATATATATATATATATATATATATATATATATTCTTTTTTTTCTAATAAAAATGGAAACGAATTCGTTGAGTTCCCCAGAGCGAAAGGTGGTGGGCGTTGCGTCTGAGAGAGCGCAACACACAGGTTTCCGCTGCGGTGCCAGTCACGGGTGTGGAGAGTGGCGGTGTTGTGGTGAGGAGATGCAACATTTTTATGACTGTAATAGTTAGTATAGCATGCAAGCAAGGTAACGATGTGTCACAGAAAGTACCGAGTGTTGGTTGCTTCAAGTTTTGATTAATTTGCATGCCATTAATCAAATTATAAAGAGAGGTCTGTTACCACTAATGATGGGACATTACTTACATTTTTGCCGGGGTACTTCTTGAGGAAGAGAAGACTGTTGATGAAAGCATCGACATCGAAAGGGTCTTCATACCTCATCTTGATCTGCGCCACCACCATCAGCGCGGCACACCGCTTTTTCAACAGGTCAGCAGTTTCTCCACGACTACCAGTGGTCGTGGTCAGGTCACGAAAAAGGTAAGGTCCGTGGTGAAGGAAAGAAGGTAACCTTTGTCTCTTATTTCCTTTGTTGGTTAAGTCCGAAAATGCACAAACTTCGATGCAACACAAGGTCAAACTGAAAGTCTGAAGTAGTCGGCAGTGACGAGCGGCGAGCTGGAGAGAGTTGTGTTACAGACTGACACTCCGCTGCAGCTGTGACAACTGCCCAGAGGAGAGTGTGCACTGCTCCACCTGCCCAGGTGAAGGGCGTCGCGCAACTCCGTTTGACAGTGCAGCTCTGGCCGACGGCACACGCCTGCACTCTTTATACTCCACTCGCCTGGTGGAGTTGCCAGTTGCGGTAGGATTCTCTACTGCCTCCACAAATAAACATGATATTCACCATTACGCTCTCAATTACATCTCATATTGTTTATCTTACATTTGAATTAACATACCATTGTTATCTAGACCTATAACAAAACATTTGAGTGGTTTTCAAATGACGATAATTATGATGACGAGTAGGCCTAATATCGCAATTTCACACGGATTCTCAAAACTACACCCTCGCTAGACAAGACGGCGACACAGCATTACGTGCATGTCCCAGGGAAGGGGGAGGTAAAGGGGAAGGGGAAGGATCTGGAGCGTCGCCAATTAAAAGAGCTCAGCGACAGAACCAGCAGATAAAACAGAGATCGATGTTGGGTCATAGGGACACTGGCCAGCTATCAAAGGTCAGAGATCACTTTGGCAATCAATAAATGACCCAGCCTCATCCAACACCGGGGCTTCGAGGGACTTTCACAGGAGAGATCTGCTACATGTGGAAGTTTTTCTTTGGTTGGTATGAGGGAGCGTCAACCTCAGGACGATAGGTATACTCTGTGATGGGGATGAGGGGGTCGGATGAAGGAAGAGATTCTGTCTCAGCCAATCGAAGAATGAAGACAAGCAGTAGCGAGAGAGAGAGAGAGAGAGAGAGAGAGAGAGAGAGAGAGAGAGAGAGAGAGAGAGAGAGAGAGAGAGAGAGAGAGACGTCACAAAATCGAACACCATCGAAGACCATCACACACACACACACACACACACACACACACACACACACACACACACACACACACACACACACACACACACACACACACACACACACACAATGAATAAAGGAAACACACATTTATATAAAAGAAATAATTTGGATGGATAACCAAAAAAGTCACAAGTACATCGGAATTATTACTTAAAACCGAGCCCATTTAAAAAGCCCACGTGATATAAATAAAAAAAAAAGAAACAAAAAAAGGCATATACGTCCCTCTCTCTCTCTCTCTCTCTCTCTCTCTCTCTCTCTCTGACCTTCACTCTACGGAATCTCCCATAGTATTTGATTCACGGCCAAGCTTTCACCAAGAATGCCATAAATTGTTGTATTTCTATTTTATTGTCCTTTGCTTCCCCTCGCTGTTTAGTGTGTGTGTGTGTGTGTGTGTGTGTGTGTGTGTGTGTGTGTGTGTGTGTGTGTGTGTGTGTGTGTGTGTGTGTGTGTGTGTGTGTGTGTGTGGTGTGTGTGTGTGTATACGCGTGTAAAACAGTTACCTAATGCGTTGTGTTTACCTAAGTACTGTACTGTAATCGATTTGCGCTCCATGCTGCGTTCCTGCCTCGGTATTGCTGCTTGCATTCGAGGCTATTTTTATCCCTTTCATTGCCTTTCAACCATGAATATTACATTTCTACCGTCCCATATTGTATTTCTGACGATGTGTTCTTTCTTTATAAATCTGTTTCATATTCTTGAAAGTGACGGCAGAAGTTTTGCTTTTTTCAAATTTTCTATTTGATCTAGCTTTATTTATTTATTCATTTTTTTTAGTTCTTGTTTTTACGGTGCCTTTGACTGAGTTCGTAGGTATTTCATAATATCCGCATCTCTTACTCATCCATCATTCCTCACCTCTCACCAGGACAAGGCTCACTGGGGTGACAAGTCCATCAATAGGTTAAAAGAGGAGGACAGGTGATGGTGAGAATTTCCGATAAGGTAGCCACACCCAATAACCGTCGCACGTGTTGTCACTTAGCTTCCTTGAGTCTCATTACCATTTCGCAAGCATATCAGCTATTTGCGTCATATCCAGTGTGAGCTGTGGTGACTTGTAAAATGAACAGATTATAAGAACGAAAGCAAACATAACAGATGGGCAAGTGAACAATGTGTCTATATAACATTTCTTGCTTTCTCTACAACACCAATCCATACATGGACGTGTTCCTCGCATGACGTGCTTTGTTTATATATTGCTTAGAGGGCAGCGTGAAGTGACAGCCTCTTTAGTAATCTACTGTGTGTGTTGTCATGTGCGGTTAGAATATCATAGCAAATTTTGTTTGAGATTCTGTCTCTCTGTCTATTTGTCTGTATGCCTTCTCTCTCTCTCTCTCTCTCTCTCTCTCTCTCTCTCTCTCTCTCTCTCTCTCTCTCTCTTTCTGTTTAGGAGTGGCTGTGCATGACATTTAATACAATGTATATGTGTGTATGGATTGTGTATCGTTTACACGGTATGTTATCACCACCAAGCATTCGCAACTCTAAGATGGGATTCTCCGCTGCACCAAGTATAATCCAAAATACTGACTGTTTACCAGATAAAATGACCAATGGAGGTGTAATTTCATTAACTATATATATATATATATATATATATATATATATATATATATATATATATATATATATATATATAGAGAGAGAGAGAGAGAGAGAGAGAGAGAGAGAGAGAGAGAGAGAGAGAGAGAGAGAGAGAGAGAGAGAGAGAGAGAGAGAGAGAGAGAGAGAGAGAGAGAGAGAGAGAGAGAGAGAGAGAGAGAGAGAGAGAGAGAGAGAGAGAGAGAGAGAGAGAGAGAGAGGAGTTGGGACGGAAGGGGTGTGAAGAGAGTGGCAGGTGAGCGGTTTACTATGCAATATTGATGCGATCTAGCCGTTTCTCTATTCATTTATGGGCTGTAGGTTTTCGTAATTTCTTTGCCTGCTGCATCATTCATAACTCTATCGGCAGAAGGAAATATCGCAGCAGAAAGGAAACAAACATTGCCTGCCAATGCAATTGAGCAATTTCAATACTCTTACTATTATTACTGATGCTTAATCTGAAGCTTGTCACTAACTTATGGTACACTGCAAAACAAGTGAAAAAGAATCTTCAGAAACATTATAGTGTTTGGAAAACGAAATGATGTTTTCTTTCCCTTCTGTCGTTCTTTTAAAGATGGTAAAGATGTTGTGACTGTTGTTCTTGTAGTAGTACTCATTGTTATTGTTGTTGTTGATAATATTATTTTTAGCTATTGCTTTTGTTGATGACCGTTGTTCTTGGTGCTCCTGCTGCTGCTACTACTACTGTTATTTCCATCTCTTTAATTTTTTTCCCGTTTGTATTAATTTTCATTCCTACATCACCTGAATCTCCACAGTTTTAGGAAACCTACCGGCGCAGTTCTTGGCAGTATTACTATCAGGCGGGCACAGCACCTCTCGTGCTGCTTCACAACGCGGCCTTTAAGGCGGTGTCACACTAGCACTTTTTCCGTCCACTTTTTCCGTCGTTTTTCAGAAAATCTACATTTTGGCTGCGGCCTGTCACACACAAACGGTGTTTCGTCGTCAATTCCCGCCAACACAGACCGACAATGTAAACAAACATGGAGGCCACGCCGCGGCAAAGATATGCTGCTCTGAACGTAATACTGTGTATTACGAAACTTAGACAAGCTAAACAAGCCAAAAAGCGTGCATGGATGCGTTCATGGTTAGTGGTAGAACCAATGCACGTAGAAGCAGGTTGAGGAGACGCGGCAAGTCTTGTGGTCTTGGTCTTGGTATGTAAACAAAGGAGGAAAATTTGCAGACAGAAACGATCCCCATCGTCTGACAAATTCATCCGATAAGTTCATGCGGAACGTTGAAAACTAGACGGAAATCGCATTAATCGACGGAAAAAATGCTAGTGTGACATCGCCTTTTCCGTTCCGGAATATCTTTCCGCTGTAGCTGTCATTCCAACTTAATACACTTTCAACCCAACATTTTCCAGCGTTTACACATATTTACATTTTCATTATTGTTCGAATTTTAAGGGAATTCTCATTCCGGGGAAAAACTCACCATCATACCATTTGCAAATTTTGATTTCACACAAGATTCTCCGCTGCAGGCGAGAGACATCGTTTCCGGGAGTCAGTGAGCGACTGCATGAAATAGGATTAGTAAAATGTATATTACGATACCCTCAGTGCCACCATCCAGCCCGTCACGCTGGACTCAGCACTCTCTCGCCTTTAGAAACACTGTTCTCTAAGATGTCAATGGCGATGTTCCTTTCTTTACGCTACCCCATAACTTTTCCTACTTCTGTGCACGGGTGTTATATAACGCATTCACTCATCGTTCAACTACGAATAATACGCTCGTTAATACAGATTGAGCAATTGTTTGTGTGATTTTCTTTCATTCTCTCTCTCTCTTTCTCTCTCTCTCTCTCTCTCTCTCTCTCTCTCTCTCTGTGTGTGTGTGTGTGTGTGTGTGTGTGTGTGTGTGTGTGTGTGTGTGTGTGTGTAATTCACCTCCTCGGTCGCCTGCTGGTCACCCAGCCAGTCTTCCCCATTACGGAGCGAGCTCAGAGCTCATAGACCGATCTTCGGGTAGGACTGAGACCACAACACACTCCACACACCAGGAAAGCGAGGCCACAACCCCTCGAGTTACATCCCGTACCTATTTACTGCTAGGTGAACAGGGGCCACACATTAAGAGGCTTGCCCATTTGCCTCACCGCGCCGGGACTCGAACCCGGGCCTCTCGATTGTGAGTCGAGCGTGCTAACCACTACACTACGCGGTGTGTGTGTGTGTGTGTGTGTGTGTGTGTGTGTGTGTGTGTGTGTGTGTGTGTGTGTGTGTGTGTGTGTGTGTGTGTGTGTGTGTGTGTGTGTGTGTGTGTGTGTGTGTGTGTGTGTGTGTGTGTGTGTGTGTGTGTGTGTGTGTGTGTGTGTGTGTGTGTGTGTGTGTGTGTGTGTGTGTGTGTGTGTGTGTGTGTGTGTGTGTGTGTGTGTGTGAATGTGTGTATGTGTGTGTGTGTTTCACTGTTTGATCTGCTGCAGTCTCTGACGAGACAGCCAGACGTTACCCTACGGAACGAGCTCAGAGCTCATTATTTCCGATCTTCGGATAGGCCTGAGACCAGGCACACACCACACACCGGGACAACAAGGTCACAACTCCTCGATTTACATCCCGTACCTACTCACTGCTAGGTGAACAGGGGCTACACGTGAAAGGAGACACACCCAAATATCTCCACCCGGCCGCTTACCGGTTGATTGTTTTCTTCCATCGTCACCCCTAAGTGTGTGTGTGTGTTTTAACGCTAGGAGTTCGGAGAGGGGAGGTGCACATCACCCAGGAAACGCGGTTGTGTACTTCGATCCGTGTGCTGCATAAGAAAGCTATCATCAACAGAAAAATGCGGAAGTAAACGTTTGGCAAGAGGGCGGCTGGTGAGTTATTATGGTTGAGTGGCACCCTGCATACTATGCCCAGGGAGATGAGGCGAAGCAATAGCGGTGGCGGCGACATCAGGAGCAAAACAAAGATGCGGTAGCCGGCCGCCGCCAAGGACAAGTCCTGGGAAGTGTACTCGTCTACAATGTCAATGCTTTAGTATCCAAAAGTACTAATCACGTGGCTTTTGTTCCTGAACATGTAGGCAATAGTGACTTGCTGTAGTACCTCCCTCAGTCCATCACACATGACATGGGATGGAATGACCAAACGAGACAGTAACGTGGTAGATCCAAGAGTACGAAATGTTATTGAAAAACTGGTAACGATCGGCGGTGTTTGTGATGTTATGATGAGCCAAGCTTCTCTCCTCAAGGCTACGCTGGAGTCGTGACCTGAAGCTTGAAGTAGTGGCATTAAAAGAAGGGATCACAACAGACCGCTGGTTAAGGAAGGTGAAGGCGTAGCAACAACTAACGATGAATTGATGGATGTGGAGGAGGAGGAGGGGAGGACAAAGGTCCGGCGAGCCAGGCGAGAAAGGGATGGTTGGAAAGTACAATGAATCTGGTTGCTAAGATGGAAGGTAAAATACGCACAAAGAAGAAAGTGACCCGGAAGTATAATTAAACCCGAGATAAACATGAAGTACAAAGGGGAACACGAAGGGGAAATGGAAGGGGAACAAGATAAAAAAGAAAGTGATATTAAATTTCTCTTCGCTTCTGTTCTTGGTTTGGTGGGGGCTGCCAGAACAGAACGGATCAAAAGACTGACAGAAAATATCCGTGAACGAATGAATCGGTAATGCAGGAAGATCAACCAAATAAAAGGAAACTGAAAAAAAAAATCTGAATGGACTATGATAAAAGAAAAAGAAAGGTGTGAGTTTAGGAATGATCGAAACTATTCCACAAATGACAGGAGTTGCAGCAGTAAAGGGAAATGGATAGCCAGCCCTCTTTGTCATTCCTATCACTAACGAGCCTCAGCTCAAGCCATCACTATCTGTACGGCACATGGTGACCCTCCTCCTCCTCCATCACCACCACTACAGCTGCTTCCTGGTCCTTTCTGTCCGGCGGGTCGTGATGAGCTGGGATTGATCGTGATGAAAGACAATAAAAATCCTTTTACTCCTCGTTGTTCAGTTTCTGGCGCTTATAAAATTGGACGCTCAGGCATTTCTTTTCATTTGTGTATTATTTGCATGATTTTCCTTTCATTTTCTTTCCAAATGGGGTTTTTTACGTCTTTTCTTTACATTTTTAGATTTTTTTTCAATTATGTTAATCAGTTTCTGACTTTCCCTTCTCCCGATGTTTAGGCTACTTGGAAAATCAAAACGAAGGAAAATTGTGTAAACCCGGATGTCTAAGGGTAAGGGACATCACCCAACGCAGTATCAAAGGTCACTGTGACGGACGGACATGAGTGCCGAGATCACGCACACCTGTAATAACAATAAGCCTCTAACTTTTATCTTACTGATCCCATTAACATCCAACACAGCCTTCACTCCCAACACTGACCCTCACTCCAATCACCGCCCATCACTCCCATCGCCGTCATTCCTGTCTCCATTAACACTCCAGACACTCCTGAGCGCTTTCCATCACTACCTTCATCACCATCAGGACCCATCACTCCCAGCATCATCCCTCGCCCTCACCATCACTAACGACCGTCCCATCACCACCAGTTACAGATAGACGGCAGGAGAAGGATTACGGATCGGTATTTGGTGGATGAGAGAGAGAGAGAGAGAGAGAGAGAGAGAGAGAGAGAGAGAGAGAGAGAGAGAGAGAGAGAGAGAGAGAGAGAGAGAGAGAGAGAGAGAGAGAGAGAGAGGTGATGTAAATGCTGGTGGAAGTAATGTGGAGGTGTTTGTGCGGTAAGGAATACTAACATAACATTCAAGACACAACAACGACATCAGTAGCACTCCACAACGGCGGGCGGAGAAGCACACGAATCCCTAAGGTGGCAAGTTGAAGGCTACAGCAGTTTTCGTCTACAGCAGAAGACAAAGAAAGCCCTCAGTGATACGAATGAGTAAGTTATCCACGCGGCTTCAGTAGACCGAGAATAAAGATGAGAGATGCTCCTTTTCCTTAATACACAGACTATATTTTCTTTCAGCATTTCATCGTGTTCATTTCTAGTAAGATGCGGAGTTTTAAACGGTGCTTTTATAAGTGTCATTGTTATTGGTATTTTTACAGTGCTTTTATAAGTGTCACTGTTATCACTGTTGTTACAGTCATCTCCAAACATTGCAAACATGGCCTGTTTTGTAGATGTTTCAAAGTACTCCATATATTGCTTCTAATGTTGTAATTGTTGCAAAGTCAGTCTCCACACACACACACACACACACACACACACACACACACACACACACACACACACACACACACGCACACACACCGCGTAGTGTAGTGGATTAGCACACTCGGCTCACAATCGAGAGGGCCCGGGTTAGAGTTCCGGGAGCAGCGAGGCAAATGAGTGAGCCTCTTAATGTGTAGCCCCTGTTCACTTAGCAGTAAGTAGTAAATGGGCACTCGACTACCTGTGGCCTCACTGTCCCGGTGTGTGGCGTGTGGTGTGGCGTCAGTCTACCCGAAGTTCGGTCAGTATAAACTCTGAGCGCTTTCCTTAGCGGAAAGGCTGGCTGAATGGCCAGCAGACGACTGTGGTAAATAACAAACACACACACACACACACACACACACACACACACACACACACACACACACACACACACACACACACACACACACACACACACACACACACACACACACACACACACACACACACACACACACACACACACACACACACACACACACACACACACTCTCTCTCTCTCTCTCTCTCTCTCTCTCTCTCTCTCTCTCTCTCTCTCTCTCTCTCTCTCTCTCTCTCTCTCTCTCTCTCTCTCTCTCTCTCTCTCTCTCTCTCTCTCTCTCTCTCTCTCTCTCTCTCTCTCTCTCTCTCTCTCTCTCTCTCTCTCTCTCTCTCTCTCTCTCTCTCTCTCTCTCTCTCTCTCTCTCTCTCTCTCTCTCTCTCTCTCTCTCTCTCTCTCTCTCTCTCTCTCTCTCTCTCTCTCTCTCTCTCTCTCTCTCTCTCTCTCTCTCTCTCTCTCTCTCTCTCTCTCTCTCTCTCTCTCTCTCTCTCTCTCTCTCTCTCTCTCTCTCTCTCTCTCTCTCTCTCTCTCTCTCTCTCTCTCTCTCTCTCTCTCTCTCTCTCTCTCTCTCTCTCTCTCTCTCTCTCTCTCTCTCTCTCTCTCTCTCTCTCTGTCTCTCTCTCACTCACTCACTCCGTCTCTCTCTCACTCACTCACTCACACACTCCTCTCACTCTCTCTCTCTCTCTCTCTCTCTCTCTCTCTCTCTCTCTCTCTCTCTCTCTCTCTCTCCTGTGAGATTAATCTTCCTAGAAACTATTTCGGAAACCAAAGAAGACTAGACCAATATATTATTTTTCTTTAGCGCCAGAATTCCCATTAAGGATAATGTTTCCACCAAATTTTTAATTATTTTCGTGAGTTGATTGCAAGTGTTTGTGATTTGCCTGTCACTGGTTCTCAATGTACATTAATGAATTCATAATTACGTATCGCATTTCCTATGCAGTGGTGATGGATTAACGCCTACGATGCAAAATGAAAAAAATTCACTGAAAAGTATTTGTAAGGCATCAGCTATCGCAGCGGGATATTTAGTTCCACATTCACCTTTAAATTTTTCATAACAAGTTCATAATTACATTACCAGTGTATCGAGAATTTCTCTTTTTCGTCATTAGTCTTCGTCTCTCATCATTATCTAATTTCCCGGGATGACCCAGTTTTCTTCCTCACGTCATTCTATATCGATCATTAACCTCTTTTTTCTACCCCCAACGAATGGGGGAAAAAAATCCTCACCGCCACCAATTTCCAGATCTATTTTTTTCGTTACAAGTTCTCGAGTTCACACCTGTCCTCGTCGCTCGCCAATAAATGTGCAATCTGTCTATTACTTTTTACTAAATGGATGTGGGAAACGAAAGTGCCAACGAAGAACATTACATATACACATACATAAATATTTCAAATTTTCAAAACACAGCGTTTCTCGTTTATTTTCTTTCGATTACTGTGCTACAATTTTGTTTTTCTTTCTCCTCAATTTGTTCCTGGTTTCCACCCATTAATTTTCCTTCCCCAGCTTCCCACATGTTTCCAGTCTGACTTTCCCTCTGTCACTTTCTCCGAACTCCCTCCCCGCCCCCTTGTCCCTCTACTGCTGGAAACTAGGTCAGGGGGGAGCGGGTGACTTAGAGAAGCCCGTCTAAAGCCCTACAGGGAGACATGGTAGGGTGTGGCAGGGCCTGGGATGGAGTTAAGTGGGAGTGACGGGAGGAAACTGACGGGGAAAGTTATGGTGAGGGTGGTCCTGCTAATAATTCGCTGCGTGTTGCCTTGGATGAATGAAGGGCTGAAGGGAGTTATATGAAGCCATGTTAATTTATGTGAGCCTTTCCTTTGTGTGATGTGTGAGTGGTTTGGGGAGTTCTCTTGTGGAAAAAAATATGTATGCTTTAGGAAAAATACGATTAATTTTTATTTTTCTTGCCTATCTGTCAGGAGATGTTTTTGTGAAGAACGTAATTTGTTTTTTCCATGAACTTATTTATTCTTTTTATCTCATTTAATTTATCAAGCAGTCCGCTTTCTTTCTTTCTTTTTTTTTTTTTTACTTTATCTTTGCATACTAACATTTTCAACAATTCTAATCTGTCTTTTGCATCCATCTCAATATTTCTGCGTCTGTCTTTTTGAGTTACTTTCCGTGCTTATATATCACTGTTGTCAGGGTTAGTGTGCTTCGACACCCTTTCAGTTTGTCAATGTCAGTTTGTTGGAGTCTGTTTTATAATTCAACACGTTCCCGAACTTGACCTCATTCTGGAGAAACAAATAGCAACTGCTACATTCGAGAAGGTGAGAGAGAGAGAGAGAGAGAGAGAGAGAGAGAGAGAGAGAGAGAGAGAGAGAGAGAGAGAGAGAGAGAGAGAGAGAGAGAGAGAGAGAGAGAGAGAGAGAGAGAGAGAGAGAGAGAGAGAGAGAGAGAGAGAGAGAGAGAGAGAGAGAATGTTACAACGTTAGTCACTCTACCTATTCTGCACTGGCTGGCTTCACACACACACACACACACACACACACACACACACACACACACTCACTCACTCACTCACACACACCCAGCCAGTCTTCCCCATTACGGAGCAGCTCAGAGCTCATAGACCGATCTTCAGGTGGGACTGAGACCACACACACTCACACACCGGGAAAGCGAGGCCACAACCCCTCGAGTTACATCCCTTACCTATTTACTGCTAGGTGAACAGGGGCCACACATTAAGAGGCTTGCCCACTTGCCTCGCCGCGCCGGGACTCGAACCCGGCCCTCACAATCGAGAGGGCCGGGTTCGAGTCCCGGCGCGGCGAGGCAAGTGGGCAAGCCTCTGTGTGGCCCCTGTTCCCAGCAGTAAATAGGTACGGGATGTAACTCGAGGGGTTGTGGCCTCGCTTTCCCTGTGTGTGGAGTGTGTTGTGGTCTCAGTCCTACCCGAAGATCGGTCTATGAGCTCTGAGCTCGCTCCGTAATGGGGAAGACTGGCTGGGTGACCAGCAGACGACCGAGGAGGTGAATTACACACACACACACACACACACACACACACACACACACACACACACACACACACACACACACACACTCTCTCTCTCTCTCTCTTTCTCTCTCTGTTTATTAGCCCGAGTTCCTCCTTCCAGCACCATCTTAAAGAAAAGAAGCACCAGCAGCCCAGTTCCTCTCGCTTCCTAATTTAGATCATTGGCGTTGATAAAAGACTCACGTAATTAGGTTTTGAACAGTAATCGAACGTGAAGATGCATGGCCTTGAAAAATTTTTGCTCCACTCCTTCCTTTTCCATCTCATTCTACTGATACCTTCTCGTCTCTTCCATTTCCTTCTCCATCTCTCACTTTCTCTTTTCCTCGTTCCTTTCTATATTCCTCCCTTACCACCACCACCACCACCACCACTCACGCTTCAATCCTCTTTCCTCTGAGCCTTTTCTTTCACTTTCCTTCAGGTCTATCTTCCTTTCCTTCACTTTCATGCCTCCTCACGCCCAGGAAGCTTCCTCTCAGCCCGAAATGTAATCTATGGATGGAAATGAGAGAGAGAGATTGACGGAGACGCGACAATTGGACCAAAGTCGACTCCCCAAGCCTCTCTCTCTCTCTCTCTCTCTCTCTCTCTCTCTCTCTGTGTGTGTGTGTGTGTGTGTGTGTGTGTGTGTGTGTGTCCCTCCGATAGTCTGCCTATGTTCCTGTTGTACGTTTTATGGCTTCCTCTTGCACAAAGCAGGATTACTTCTTTGTAAATTCATCTGCTGTGATCCTCCTCATCTTCTTCTACCTCCTCCTCCTTCCCCCCCTCCTGCCCCACCGCTGAGTTGGGGCTTCTGCCTAGGTGTGTTCTTGCTGTTACCTTTTTTTTTTTTTTTTTATTTATTTATTTATTTTTTATTTATTTATTTATTTATTTAATTTGTGTGTGTGTGTGTGTGTGTGTGTGTGTGTGTGTGTGTGTGTGTGTGTGTGTGTGTGTGTGTGTGTGTGTGTGTGTGTTTCTTTTCCAGTCGCATCCAATTAATTTCTTGCTCGCCCACCAATTCACTTGCTCATTTTCTCGCGCGCGCGCGAACGCGAACGCGCACACACACACACACACACACACACACACACACACACACACACACACACACACCGCGTAGTGTAGTGGTTAGCACGCTCGGCTCACAACCGAGAATGTCCAGGTTCGAGTCTCGGAAAGCGGAGAGGCAAATGGGCAAGCCTCTTAATGTGTAGCCCCTGTTCACCTAGCAGTAAATAGGTACGGGATGTAACTCGCTTTCCCGGTGTATGGAGTGTGGTGTGGTCTCTGTCCTATCCGAAGATCGGTCTATGAGCTCTGAGCTCGCTCCGTAATGGGGAAGGCTGGTTGGGGGACCAGCAGACGACCGAGTGTGAATTACACACACACACACACACACACACACACACACACACACACACACACACACACACACACACACTTTTCAAAGTTTGTTTCATTGAGTTTGGTCATTTTCTCGCTGCTTTCTTTATTTGATTACGAGAACTTTTCTTTCGAAATATTTTTTCTTATAAGATTAGTTTCCGCTATGTATTCCATCCCACCTTTACTTCTATTCCACTTTCAGTTGTCCTACATTTTGTTCTGTGACCAAGGCAAATGTGAACATTTATTGAAGAAGTACACAATATTTTCTGAAGCTTCTTACAAACATACTAAGGTCTCATATGGACTTGTGGCCTATATTTAAAATCAATAGTTTTTACCTTTGAAACTTTAAATCTATCAAGGCTGTTTGTTCCTTACTTTAATGATTGTCTTCTTTTCCAGTTTTCGTTGCCATTTTACTTGAAGATTTTTCAGCTCTACTCAGCCCCCCAACTCTCTCTCTCTCTCTCTCTCTCTCTCTCTCTCTCTCTCTCTCTCTCGTCTTCTTTTTACTCCGCCTTATCCCATTCCCTCCAGTCCATAAATAAACCGCCTAGGGAGGGACGTAACTCATTGTTCGGGTGTAGGACCTTCTTGCCCCACCTTGACCCACTTCCCGGAGAGAGAGAGGCTGGAGATGATCGGTCTGTATTCTGGGCGAAGCCGAGACTAAAACGAACTTAAAACTCGGGCAAGTGGAATTAAGCTTGGAGCTGATGTCTAACTGACTCATTCCTACAACGCCTTTTGGGGATTAAGGTCAATTTTAGCAGTTCCAGCTGCAATGCCGATGGTTGTATATGTATTCCCTCCTCCCTGCTGCTGGTTCATGCAACAGGAGGGAGCTCGCGGGAAAAAGGAAACAAAGTACACATTTTTTCCTCGAACAAGAATTCCCATTCACCTGCGTCTTTCTGAGTCTTTTGTGTGGCTGGAAGGACTGCGAGCAGACTTGCACGAGTTTTCTAGCTGGAAATAAAGTTTGAGATTGGATTGGAACTATTCTTTTCGACTTTTATTCTTTCGTAGAAAATTCAATTTGATAACGTAGAGGCGCCCTTTCCGTTCTTCAGGACTCTCAGTAAAATGTCTCAAGGGATTTTACATTCCTTTCCTTCCTGTCTCATAGCAGCGCTCGGAACACATACGGACAAGGTTGCAGGAACACAACAGCTGGCGGTAATGAATGTGTCTCTCTGCCCTGCTTACATGCATTAACACCAACATGGATCTTTATCTTAATTACACAGCAGTATATATATATATATATATATATATATATATATATATATATATATATATATATATATATATATATATATATATATATATATATATATATAAACGTTCAACCACGCGAAGTAAATGCTTCCCGTCACAATGAGACAAACTAGGACACACACAAAATACAAAAAACTAATGATTTTCCAAGGCGTAGAGAAAGAAGCTTAAATGGAACTGAATTTTTCATGACAAACTTATGCTCCATTTACCAAAAGATTACATTACTACATTTCCTTTCGCAATGATGTACAGGTGAGTTTAAAGCGTAAGTAAAAGTAACATTTCTCTCCCACGGGTTTTGTATTTTCTCTTTTTATGAGACTTAAAAATCTATAGAGCAGCACTTATTCAGGTCAACCTCAGCCAGCAGCTGTATATGAGGTCAAGGAGATATGGATACTTATTTTTTCTTTCATTTTTTTCCAGCGCTGATTACGGGTCAAGTTGCGCTCTCAAGGGTCAGCGTTTTTCTTACTTTTTTTTCTGCTTTCAGGAAATATATGTTCTTTCCTTCGTTGCGTCGTGGCAAGTTTTTTTTTCTATTGTTCTCGTCCTTTCAGCGCTTCCTGCCGCCCCTCTCGCCGTCCTCCACGACAGCTGTCTTAATGTACTTGCGAGGAACACTGCTGGATTCTCTTTCTCCTTCTTCTTGCTCTAGTGTTTATCTCCCCCTCTTGCTCTCCGCTCCCTCCTTAACCGCTCTACTTCAGAACCACCTGATAACCTCCTTCCTCTCCTGACTCCAGCCACCCAGTTCTTCCTGCACTCCCAACCACCCACTTTGTCACCACACGTCCTCAATTTCTCCTTTACTCGTCCACCTCCTTTAAGTAATATATACTCCACACACGATATAAGACCGAGAGGAAATAAACCATTTGTTCCTCTGCCTTATACCCCTCTCGTCGGGGCGTCTGGTCGGGACAAGCGGCTGGGTGGAATAAGATCACCATTACGCCCGTGACCTACTTGTGTTCGACGCCACTGAAAGAAAAGTGTCTGATCCCGAACATCTGCTCTCGAGTTCTCTCATTATTGGGTGTCTGTTTGGTGCGCCTTCCTTCTCTCGCCCTCATCTGAAGGTCGCATGCTGCTCACCGACTATCGTCTTCTTTTGCGCTGTGTCGTGTTTTATTTATTTGCTTTACGCCTTTACATGCCAAATGCCTACAAGTTCATTTACTTTATTGGCGGGAGGGAGAATTACGGATAGATCGCTGGTGCATAAAGCTTTTCGTAGAAGCACACACAAGGGAGGAGAGAATGAAAGGGCACTGTAGAGGAAGGAAGGGAGGCAGCAGGAGATGTGATATGAAAATGAGTTAACAGAAGCGAAGTAGGTAGTAGGCAGTCAGAAAAAGAAAAGCAGAGAGAAGAATAGTTAGAAGTAAATTGTGAAGAGATAAGTGGGTAGAAGGATGAACAGAGAGAGAACGAAAAGCTGGAATAGAGAAAGAGGTAAAGAAGAGAGCAAAAGAATGAGGTCAATTGAAGAAGAGGCTGAACAAGGCAGCTGTGGAGAGGAGCAGACAGGAAGGGAGAGAGGGACGCAAGGAAAGGAGATGGTAGGATGATAGGGGAGGGATGGGCGTGGAAAGACAGAATGAGGGAGACGTGATTGATCACCGGCATACTGGAAACTGAAGACGAGGCCTCCAGGGTGTTGTCATGAGTCATGAAGGGAGGCAGGGGAGAGTATGTGAGGTAGGTGCGGAGTGTGAGGCAGATGATGTGTGTGTGAAGCAGGTGTGTGCATGAATACCAGCGGGAGACATTCGCAGCACTGGGCTTCAAAACACACATATGGAAAGCATGAACAGAATACATAAGAAGTGGTAGCATTGTTGTTTTGACTTCAGAGACTGTACACATGCTTCACTGTTTGATTCATATTTGTCGTAATTGTAAGTACTGACATTATTTACACAAACATTAACAGACCATTATGCAGAGCGCCTTATTGAAAAATTTCGGGGCTAAATATAAAACACCACCTAAGGTCAGCCTTGTATTTGCTGACGTCATACTATCAGCGCCTCGAGTTGCCTACTATCTTCAAGGCCGGCATAGGTCCCCATGAAACGCTCAGATGTATTAACTTTAAGCAATGTTTGATTAAATACATTAATACTATAAGAACACCCCTGAGATTTAGAGGCTTCAGTAGACAGATGCGACAAAGGTTTATGGGTAACAAAAGTTATGCATATATCCGTGGTACGAGGTGACTCTGGCTAGACTCCTCGTGTGTCCCTAAACCCTACATCCCGCTGAATACTAACACCTGCTAAGCACCACACAAGCTCGTGGCTTGTGGCTCGCGGCTCGCGGCTCGCGGCAGAAGTGAGTTTGACGCGATTTAAGATGCACTTAAGAAAACAATAATCTCTATAAAAGCTAGAAATGAATGCAGCTCATCGATCGTCTGTGTTGACAAGCGAGTGCTTAATTATGTAACAGGCGGCCGCAGAAACTATTGACGATGTGTCTATATAATGAATACAAATCCGTTTTGCGGTCGTTGTTATAATTTCTAGATCTTTTGTTTTGGAGGAAAAAACTAATGGAAAGGAAAGTTGAGACTCGATGGTGATCCTTGAACACAATTATAGCCAAATCTTTAAAGGAGCAGCCTTTGTGTATTCGACGCTAGTTTATAAGAGGTCCTTGGTTGGTCGACATGGCTGATTACTAACAGGCTGCCTCCTGATAGTGAGTGGCTGCAAGGGACGAAAATGATGGTGCGAGACGCCACCTACTGGACCATTGGTATGCAAACTGGTGCCTGACAGGTGTGTGCGGCATAGAAACAGAGGCGATCCAGCAGTGGTGACCTTCTTCCCTTACGTTAAAAGGAGGCGTGGGTACACAATACATCTTCATAACAAATATGATTATATGTATGCACATTACAATACCAAACGATAGCGAACAGTATATATGAAGGAAGACGTTATATACAAAACTATTCTAGAGACTAGTTCAAGCAAATGTTTGGCTTCGTCCTGAATGCCTTCCTCACTCCAGCCTTGAGTTCCCATTGCCATGCTTAAAGGGCGGTGGAGGGGAGGAGAAGAAGAGGGGGGGAGGAGGGAAAGGAAGGATAAGCTGTGACTATTCTCTTACAACCTCATCAGCTGTTCAAAGAATCTGTGCGACAAGTGTTATGAATGATTGATTATCTTTTTATCAGTGATTCCCTGGGACTTTTGCTCTCGACTCCCAAGCTTGTACTGTCAAGCAAACAGTACACCAGGACTTGAGAGAGAGAGAGAGAGAGAGAGAGAGAGAGAGAGAGAGAGAGAGAGAGAGAGAGAGAGAGAGAGAGAGAGAGAGAGAGAGAGAGAGAGCGGGGGAGTGAGTACACGTGTTACCTTGTAATCACAAGAAGGAAAAAGTCGCCTGCGATACTGATTAAAAAAGTGTGCTTTAGGAAATGATCAGAGACCACTTTTGAGACGATGTAATTATTACTTGTCTTGTTTAACTTTGCTGCATTTTCTGTTGCAATACTGTAATACAGTGTCTCTTATCTATATAGATAATATATTAATAAATATATCTTCTTGTATTGAACAAAGATTTGTGATTTTGAAAATGTGTATAGTAAAACCATGAACCTGCCTCACACACTACAGCTGGTCATGAGTGTCTATGGCCTCGTCAAAGGAAGCAGTGCTACTGGCAGTGTGTCGCTGTTAATGATCGAACTTGGAAGCTGTCATTGCTATAGCTGCCATTGCTTATAGTTCAGCCCAGCCCATCCCACCATCCTCACCCTGAGGCTCCTCCCTCTTCATCCTTAGGTGCTGCTGTAATATGCGCAATGACGACCCTTGAAGTGAAATTAATGTCTTTATGAATTTTTAATTCCATAGTAATAAGTACGAAGAAATAACTCCTATAAAGAAACTATATAATATTAGGTGGCTTCCTTTTATCCTCGGTAACTGTATGTTTCGAAGTAGGTTAATGGTTTCAGTGGGAAAGATGATATATAACATTGCTATAAATAAATAATAAGTAGTCATCACTGAACCAATACATCATATTGTGGAAAGTCTCATAAATCCTCTCAGAATTTTTTTTTACTACCTTCCCATACATTTAAAATTTTGTTATCATTCGAATTTGTGGCGAAGCAAGTCAGCTCAAATAACGGTAGTGAGGATTCACGTGACGAGCAAAGGCGTGCTGGTGTTCCCTACTGATGCTCTTCTACAGGTTGTTTTGTGTTCAATCAAAGAAGTTGACACGCCTGAGTCTCTTACAGCTCGCGAGAAAAACACCCGCGAGCGTCAGTGTCCTGTCAGCCACACTGTGCTGTAGGCTGCCTGTGAGAGGCGACGTTACCAGGCTCACTCACTGCCAGGTGCTTGGCTACCCACTTGTACACCACTGACCAAACGGAAAGGTAAGAAAATAACAATTTTCCGATGAAAAGAACATGAAACAGTTTCAGTGTGTTGTGCTAACTAGTCATACTGTACACACTACATCCATTCCTGGTGTGCAATCTCAGATAACCCAAACCACATATTTCAAAGTTAAGAACAACTGTAATGTGTGATTGACATAAATACCGTTCTTCATATTCTTCAAATATTTTTATTGAGTATACAACGTTGACCTAATAAACAACACGACACTCTGTCACCTATTGATGCATAACGTGACAACTGCACGCTTGACTTCATAAGATTTCTGCAGAAAGTAAAACATTGCATTGACAGGAGAAGGCAAGGCAGTGGTGCAAGGTGAGGGTAGACGACCTCTGGTGCGGCGGCGATAAGCACACTGGGAGTTTGGTGGGTGGAGGGGAAAGGAAGTATGACTGGTGGAGGTTCTCTCCTCGATAACGCAAGTCATGTGAGGGAGGACCTGGCACTGTGGCTGAAAGAAGTGCGCAGCTACCTAAAAGAATAATCATATGAAAATTACTTATTGTATCTATTATAGCAATTTAACAAAGAATATGTTGAACAAATCATTGGATTTGGCTTGTACATTTAGTAATATGATGGAAAATAAATTATTTGCTTGAAGAATGGGGCAAGAACATTAGTCTCCGGCCATACCTCTACCTGGCAAGTAACACGTACACCAACGCAGCTGCTGCCGAGGTGCACGCGCTGTACTTCTGCCTGTATTCTGAGTTTTTTTTCCTAGTTTCTATTTTTATATTTTTTCTTATATCAGAATAAACACATATGGACTTCAAGGAGACTTTCCCTTCTGCCCCTGGCATTCACACACTGTATATACATGTGTCGCCGCAACGATGCGTGGGTCATCCTTAATGACAACGAAGTGCATCCTGTTAGTTAAACCATACTGGCACTGTCACTAACTGTCAGCTTCTTCATCAGATTCATTCCTCTCTTATTTTCAGTTGATAAACTTAATGTCGAATATGTCTATTAATGTCTGTGCCTTAGGTCATTAGGAGCTAATAGGGTAAATGTAAAAAGCCTCTGAGGAAAACTAGAGACGTGAAGTCTAATGGGACAGATAAATCTGTTCCCCGCGTCTTGCTGTTGCTGGCATCAATAAAGTTACTGAAGATTGCTAGTCACTCGCATGTTCAAGGCTACAAATGTATCATGCGAACCATGTTGTCATTTGTCCTTGGGCTGTTAATCACAATTTTTATTCTAAACTTTGTCTTGGAAAACATTGAAGGGACATTCACCTCTTCCAATTTCTTTTAAAGTTCCGTTGATCTGTGAGAACCACTCCGCACGAGGCGGGTAGGGCGTTGACACTGGGTGACGATCAAAGCTGCCACATATCCCTGATAGGCTTCTTGAAGTCTACACTTCGTAAAGCTTTCATCATAAAAGTCGTTTGGAAGGAAAGGTAAAGCAGGAAGAAGGTTTGGTTGAGAAAGCGCCATGGAGTTGGATGGTGGAGGTAGAGGGTAAGAGAATGTAGATTGCTTTATGAGGAGTAGAGGATATTCACTACCTTCTTTACATGTCGTGTAGCCTTACTGAACTGTCCAGCCGCCTCATGCAATCGGTTTCTTTAATTTTCATTCTATTGTCCCTTGTATTGGTAAACTCTGAGACTTGCTTCCTGCATCTCCCCTCGCTCTCTCTAATGATCAAACACTTTCAGCCCAGAGGGACCATATTATAAGAAACAAGCCATCGTTTTGTTCTTCGAACTTAGAAAGAATGCTTCACACTTAATATTTTTTGGGTTTTAATGGAATACAAATGGTGGTGTATGAATTAATGTATATTGTTCTGTATAGGTTATAAAATGATAAAAGATGAAGAAGATTTCCTGAAGGCTGCATCGAAGCTTGTGAATGAGTTAGTATGTGTTTTCCTTTGTACTGTACTAACTAAACATCCTTTCAGGGACAACCCACGCGTAAATCTCGAGGGTTGCGTAAAGATGATACGGAGGAGGGGAACCGGGAACCATAAAGTAGGTAGAAAATCAAGCGTGAAACGAAGGAATAAAAAGTAAGGAGAGAAAAGGATGAAATCAGAGAAGAGAGGGAAGGGAGAGAGCAAGGACGGCATGGTTGAAGACATGAAATGAGGGAGGAGAAAGGGAAAGCGATGAAGGGAGAAAATGAGAGGTACGAGAAGGGAACGAGAGGAAAAAGGTCGGATTTGGGGTAGCTCACCATAAAGGTCAAACACACCACTTTGGTTTGACCTTTCACGATTCTGCCAAAATAGCTTCATGGGATAGTTAGTCATAAAAAAAAAAAAAAAAAACTTTAGACTTAAAATCATCACCTGCTCCATCATCCTGTCGGCGGCTGTCTGTCCAATGCTGAAAATTTTGTAATCTCGATGAAAAAAAAGCAAACCTAACAAAAAAAAAAAAAACTTCCAGCAGCCAACACCAACACACACTTCCATCATTTACCAGAGCCGTGTATTATTTCCCTTGTGGTGTGTGCGCGTTCGTTCCTGTCCGGCACTGCGAGGCATTTTATGATTTATTTTCTTTTATCTATCTATTTTTTAGTGACCTTTTACTAAGCAGCTTTGTGAGACTAATGATCTCAGCGCGACGGGGTAACAGTCACATCCTTCTTCCCTCAAAATCTCTGGTCTACACGACAGATTGACGCAGTGATCACAATCTACGTATATTTTCTCCTGCTTCTGAAGGTGTGGTGTCCAGGTAATACTCCTTGTAACACAGGAGCCGTTTCGTATTCGTTATACATAAGCTCTTTCCGTGAAATCTGTCATACCTTTACGTAGGGAAATGATACGTAATGCATAAAAATAAGGGCGACCTCTGTAGTTGTTAAGATGGCCATGAATATACCTTAGCTACTACAGGTGTGTCTACCAGGTGTGGTTAGGGATTGATATTTTTTTTCACCTGCTGCTGAAAAAAGTCGCTCACACTGGATGGATGAGTGTGAAGAAATCTATAGAGAGAGGCAGAAAAAATGCTCAGTCTCTCCGTCTGGTTATGTTAGGGTTATGGTAAATCAGCCTCATCACTATTCAGTCCCCGTTGGATGCCGCCAAATTAAGAACTCTCGACGTCAATTATATTTATTTTTGTTTCTGATGGCGCGGATGACAACACTAGCCCTTCAGCGCTTTGTGGGACCAGGCACGAATATAGGACCATCTTGTCCTTTGCACCAGAAAAAACCCCGTAAGCCTTACAACATTGTCAGGTGTAACTAGTTTTAGCCGGTAGAGAAGGGACAGTGGATGGTCGTCCAGCGTTTGTATTGTAAATTGAAATTAATTCAAACCTTAAATAGAGAAATACCAAAAGAAATAAAGGTAATAGTGCAATAAGGCAATGAGGAAGGTAGTAATGTGCACCAAAGATAATGACTACAGATATCAAGAAATATATTTAAGACGAGAGAGAGAGAGAGAGAGAGAGAGAGAGAGAGAGAGAGAGAGAGAAAAGCGAGGTAGAGATAAGAGAAGAAATGAGAGAGTAAGGGAGGAAGGGAAGAAGAACGAACCATTAATGTCAGCTTTTGGGGAGTTCCCATAACTTAACCAAACGAATTTTCATCCTTTCACCGGCAACAAAAACCACGGCTTGGTGACTGTATCGCCTCCGTTCCGCTGGTCCTCGCGTGTCTCGCTGCCAGGAGATGCTCGTCAAGGGACAAGGGAGGAGACGCACGCGGGTCACAGAGTAAATTCAGCCTGCAATATGGGAGGGAGCTTGGAGGAAGACAAATGAGGAAAATGCTTGATGGTGTGGAGCGCAAGACCGGAATAAATAAACAAATCTCGTGACGCAGGTACCATGTAACATGACAAAAAAAAAAAAAAAAAAAAAAATAAATAAATAAATAAAAAATAAAATAAAATAAATAAATAAATAAATAAATAAAAAAAAAAAATGAATATAGGTACAAGGAAGCAATTAGAAACGTGAAAATGCTTTCCAATCGATTTTTTTTTGTACAAGGAATCACAAAAGAGTAAATTATATCACATATACAAGAGTTAACTTAGATACTCTCTTGAAAACACTTATCCCATTTCCTTTTCCTCTATTTTCGCTTATGGAAATCTAATCTATTCAGTTACGCAGTGGAGGCAGTTTATGCATGGCCTGCGCCTTCCCTTCTCCCCATCTGAGCACATCACCCGCCTACCAAAACGTTTCCATTGACGTCACGAAGAAAATCATGAATGCCACGCGAAGCGGCCATGACACCTGAGCGAATGAGAAAATTAGGTATGCTTCATCATGGCTGCCGCGCCAGTGTCCTCCACGAACCTTCTTAAAATAACACCAATGCACTTCACCCACAGCATTCAGCACCCTCACCAGTCGCATGCAGTGCTTAAAGCTCAGCATGAGTCACTAATATTTTTCACTGACGATGAGTGGTTATCATTCTCCTTGAGCAAGGGAGTGACGTAATATCTAAGCTCATTCTGGGAAAATAGGAGCTGGCGCACAAGACCATGGTGAATTACACACACACACACACACACACACACACACACACACACACACACACACACACACACACACACACACACACACACACACACACACACACACACACACACACACACACACATCATAACACACACACACACACACACTATCATGCATGACAAAGATGGCAGAGTAAAAACGGAACGCACACAGTGATAGAAGTCCATTGGTGTTTCAGCATTAAGTAAACCACATGTCAAGTCACATCTGCACGCGCATCGGCTTTCAGTTACCCAAGCGAGAGGAATGGAAGAGAGGTTTGCCAAGGCACGGTCTCGCTGCTTTTTATGACTAAGGGTTGTGTACTATAAACCATTTATGTATATATGTATTACGGCAGTGTAGTGAGAGCTATGGATATACACTACTGATAAAAGGAGGGTAAGAGGATAGGTGTGTGTGTGTGTGTGTGTGTGTGTGTGTGTGTGTGTGTGTGTGTGTGTGTGTGTGTGTTCAAACTCAATATGGCTCTTGGGCCTACGTGGGAGTGTGTTCGTCCGCACTACACTGTAAACCTGTGGAGAAGAAAACCGGTTACTTCATAATTATAATTCTTCATCTTCGCGGTTTGGCTACCAAGTTTTCTTCTGTACGCTATGTTGTGTGTGTGTGTGTGTGTGTGTGTGTGTGTGTGTGTGTGTGTGTGTGTGTGTGTGTGTGTGTGTGTGACAGGATAATACTGCGATTCTGATTGTGAATATGAACACGTGTTTTTCTTTCCGGTGTTTACTCGTACCAAAGGTGATTCGTGCCCATAGTTTACCATTTCACTCACAATTCAAACATGGAGGTGAGAGTGCATGAAAAGTGTAGGGTTTCTAGATGGAGGGTTTGAAGAGGTGGGGGGAATGGGACGACAGGCAGTGAGTGGTAATGCGTCAGACTTATAATGGCGATGATGGGAAAGGAAAGGTGATTCATCTTGGGAGGATTATTAATTTGATATAGCCAGAAGAGAAAGAAACTTAGTGACAAATGTTCTTTTACAATACTCATTATTATTTGAAAGCAATATGACCAACATCGTCTTTCTTCATTTTTAAGCAGAAAGGAAGGAAATGTTAAACAAATAGAAATATAACCTTTTAACATAGACAACAAATGGATAAGGCGTGAAAATCTAGTATGGAATAGGACGACGGGTGAAGAGTTGAGAGTAGTGGAGAGATTACACTTATGGAAGGGTGAAAATTGTGGAGGGGTCAGTTTTGTGGAAGAGCGAGGATTATGCAAGAGTGGGAAAAGTGGAAAGAGACGGAAAGGAGTGATACCCATGGTGGTACAATAAAAAGAAATGAAGTATTAAAGATTTTGAAAGAAAATTTTCCTAAAGTACTCTGGTAATTGTCACACAAAACGCGTGGGTAGTTTCAGGATTAGAAGGGTAATAAAGCTTTTTCAGGTTTGTGAGGCACTTTGGTAAAGAGAAATGCACGTTTAATTTACATTGGAGTATTTGTCAGTGAAAGGTTTCAAAGATGTTCTAAAATACAGTTGAGTATATACATCATACGCGTATGCTAACAAAATATTGAATTCTGCAGGATAGCTTTGCAATATTCCGTATTTATCTTGATTGCTAATTACTTACCACATGTAAATGTTAATACTTTGCGAGTGAACCTTTCATCACTGCATTCGCTATGCAGTACACAAAGCACTAATCCCTTGTTACATAAAATCAACTACGCGGAAAGCCATTTAATACCACAGTTTCCTTTCAGAGAGCCAGAAGGCGTGACAGCACGTGTCAGTAGGTGTATAGTGCATAAAGTGTATGTATACATTTTATAATTTCACGGACAACGCAAAATAAAAGATTGGGATCTCTTGACAGAGAGGTCAGCTCATGCGTCATAGGTGAAGAGTTCAAGTGTGTATCTTTTATTTTTGTTTTGTTTTGAGTGAGTGAGTGA
>NC_059304.1:6435019-6480019 GCF_017591435.1 Portunus trituberculatus | reverse complement strand
TAGGAAGTGTGCACCTATACAGAACAACGGCGCATTCATGGCACATTTTGGTGTTTCTTGACATATTATTCAGCTTCATCGACGGGGTATTAGCGAGTGACGTTAGTAATAGTCATGATAAGGTGATGAAATATTGGATGAAATACAATTGCAGCAATGCATCAATTCACCTAACAAGATGAAGCTGTGAGTAAGCCTATACAGGCACTTCACGGTTCGAATGATGTCCTTTCGTAATAATTCAAAAAAAACAAACTGCTATGGTAAAATACTATTGCATTAAATTCGATTCATGTTTTATGAATTTTTCTTTCATTCAGTACAATGCATGTTTGAATGAAACACACTGCATACTACAGTGAAGTTCCGATGTATAAAAAATTAACGTTATTACAACTACTATTACCATTATTATCATAGGTATCATTCGTAATTTTTTTTTCTGTTTCTACTTCCTCCTCCTTCATTTTCTTCTACTTATTCTATTTCTCTTTTTCTCCTTCCTTCGAATTTTCTTTGCCGGATTTTTTTTGGTTATCTTTTTTCTTCTATATAGTTATCAGTATTTCAATGTCAATGAGATAAATTATTATTATTACTATCATTAACAATTTTCTTCCTCTCTTCTTATCATTATTATCAATATAATTCCTATGAAGCTTATTTGTCTGTAGTTTTTGGTTTCTTTTTATCTTCTTCTATGAGTAGGTATAGTTATCAATATTTGGGTGACAATGAGAGATAAGTACGAGGTCTGGAGGAATGTAGAGGAGTGGTCAGTAAGTAATCACAAGGTACTGATAGCACAATTACACCTGATAATGTTGTACCTTGACGCCAGTATATGTTTCTCGCAGTCTGTCTGAGGCTTACCATGAGGCGGAAATCCTGGTTGAGGAGCCTGCTGGCGGTATGTCTCGCTGTGCACGTCGGAAGCTATGTTGTGGAGAGAGGTGACACACGTGTGAACAATATTGTTCTACGGGAGCAAAACAATGTCCTCAGGCAGAGGGCTGAGAATAGCATCCATTCATCGTTTAAAGAGACAGAAACCACCACCACCACCAGCCCTGCTCCGCAATGTGTCCTGCCTCCGGGAATGGCTGAGGAGATACAGGGCTACCAGAAGGTAGTTGATCGCATCATTGACTACGTGACGACCGGTGACTTCAAGGGACAGGTGTACGGTCACCTGGCTGACCTCGTCGACTTCTTCGGGCCGCGAATGGTAAGACCAGGAAAAAAAGTGTCCCTGAAAGTCTTTTTGGTGAGTCTGTTCATCCATGATAGCAATGGGTAGTATAAGACCCAAATTCTTTGAGTCATCAAACGAGTGTGTTCAGAGTAACAGATTGGTAAATCGATATATATATATATATATTTTTTTTTCTGGATGGTTTTAGAAGACACCCATTTAATGAGAACATTTTCTATTATTTAGTGCACTCATGTAGGGTAGACTAACGAAAATGTAACGTGGATTGAAAAAAACTATTTTTCTTAGAGCATATTACAAGAAATATGATCTAAAATAAAATATACATCGAATAAAATACAATCCTTGTGCATAGACCCATTTTCTCGACGTACAAAAAACAGGAACTTGCAAATCTATAATGTTCATGGGCCGCCCGAGATGGTGCTCTATTATACAGTTAATATGCACACTGCCCTGTCTGATTGTAATTACTGTGCCTGTTGTGAGTCCGATAAGTGACTTTTTTTTTCTAATTTCTCGTGCAATCAACCTCGATATGACACGGTGACGAAAGGTTTCCTCTACAGACCGGTACCGGCGAGCTGGAGGCAGCCATAGACTGGATGGTTGAGAAGTCCATCGCTCAGAACCTGGAGAACGTGCACACCGAGGATGTGCTGGTGCCTCACTGGGTCAGGTAGGGGAGGGTGACACTTTAACTGCTCTACATGCTACTGATCAATCCATGACCGACATCATGTTTCGGTAGGTAGTGATGTGAAAATAATGAATTTAACTCCCCTTTCCCAACACACTCACACATCTTTACTTACTTCGATGTCATCTCCCAGGAACAACGAGTCAGCCTGGATGACTCTGCCTCGCCTCAAACAACTCCACATTATGGGTCTGGGCAGCTCTGTGGGCACCCCGCCCCAGGGCATCACCGCGGACGTGTTGGTCGTGAAGAGTTTTGACGAACTAAAAAAGCAAAGTTTCAAGGTGGGTGTTGAATGGGTGATGATGGCAAAGATGGGATGGTAGGTACACACACTCATAAAAGTATCGTTATAGTGGAGTCCGACGAATTTCACACTGAACAAACCGAAGGTAGTCTTAGCAGGGTTAGTATACGTGTTACATTAAGATTCAACCTGTGTTTCATGAAGTGTTACTGTGGCAATTCAAATCTTATTGCTTCATTTGTGAGTACAGCTGATTTGATTCATGCAAATGCAGCTGCGCCAAACACTTTCAGGAATACCAACATGAACCCCTTATCAATACATCTGTCCTTGGAGTCAGTGGTATTGTTCTGAAAGTGTAACGATATACCTTTTCGTGAGTTAGCGTAAATCTCATGGAGGAAGATGGGCATGTATGGCACAATTCTATCAGAGGTGGTATTGATGGTGGTGCTAGAGGGAGAGGGTTGGTGGTGATAATCGAACTACTTGTAAGCTGATGAAAAGATGGAAATAAAGACTGATGCTGAAACAAGGAATGAATATACATGAGTTTGCAAGTGTCACCACAGGCAGAAATTCTCAAGCTTACTCTTCTCCCTCCCCTACCAACCCCAACAGGCTGCTGGTAAAATAGTAGTCTTCAATCCAACATGGGAATCGTACGGGGTCACTGTTCAGTACAGATCGCAGGGGGCATCTGAGGCGGCCAAGGCTGGGGCTGTGGCAGCGCTGGTTGTGTCGATCACGCCCTTCTCCATCGCAAGCCCGCACACGGGCCAGCAATACTACAGTGTAGAGAACAAGATCCCTGTGGCGTCAATCACCATGGAAGATGCCAACATGATGGAGCGCATGCAGGCCAGAGGTAAAGTTGTTACCTTAAGTTTAAAACAACTCATTGATTGATACTTTCATTGCATATTTAGAATTAACAAGTGACTTAACATAAATCATGAGCGCCATTTTTCTCAGGTCAGAAGATCACAATCAAACTAATCATGGGCGCCGAAAACTTTCCGGATACGATCTCGAGAAACACTGTGGCGGAGATCTTGGGAACACATCAACCCAACGAGACGGTGCTGGTGTCTGGCCACCTCGACTCTTGGGACGTGACGGAAGGAGCCATGGACGACGGAGGTGAGAGGCGAAATAATGAGAGAGGGAATGTGAGGAACAATGGGGACAAGTGCGGAGAGGAAACGGGTAAAAGTAATGCGTGAGGCAGGAAACGATGGTCATGGGAGAGGTTATCTTCCTAAAAACCACGAAAGATGTGAAGTTAGTGACACTGTATAAGAGAGGACCGGAACACAGTGAATGACAGGTGACAAAGTGGCTCTTAATGTTCACCTATTCTCCTCAGCGAAATATGACGCGAAACAAAATACATATAAATCTAGTACGAGTTTACATGACAATGTGCAACAATTACGCGTGACTCTTGTCTATTCCTTCACCAGGTGGCATGATGATGTCGTGGGCGGCGCTGGTGGTGATGAGGAAACTTAGCATCAGGCCACGTCGCACAGTACGGGCTGTGCTTTGGACCGGCGAGGAGCAAGGCCTTTATGGAGGAATTGTATGGACTGCTTGGGTTTCTCAGGGAATTACTGTCTGTGATATTCGTTCAGGTGTCTTGCTTTAACATCGGTCAACGATAACTCATATAAGTGCACATGAATCACACACACACACACACACACACACACACACACACACACACACACACACACACACACACACACACACACACACACACACACACACACACACACACACACACACACACACACACACGTGTTCAATGTAATCAGTATAATCAGATCTCGATAGAAGTACTTGGACTAGCGATTACATGACCCACATTGCTGCATACCACCTTGACCCACTTCCCTTTATTACTCCCACATACACTACCGTTTCTCTACCTACTCTTCTTTTCTATTTACCCGTTCGCTCTCCTCTTCCTCATACTTACAATTTATCATACCTGTCCTCAATACGAATTTTATTTCCTCATACATGAATCCTGTTACTACTGACTTTATTCAGTTTCAAAAATCTTATTCAAACAGGACATTCACCTATTTTCCTCCTGCACCAGTACTTTCTTTTCTTTTCTGTTAACCACACAGGAGTATTTCAAACGACACCAACATGACCACAAGCAGTTCCAGTTGATCATGGAGTCGGACAGCGGGACCTTCGCGCCGCAGGGCATCTCCTTCAGCGGTACCACTGAGGCTACGTGTATCATGAAGGAAGTAATGAAGCTGTTCCATCGCATCAACGCTACTCAGGTAATGGCTACTCCTGTGTCTACTGATGGAGGGTTTTTATGAGATAAGCTGTCTTTATAACCACTATTGTCCTCTGCTACCACGAGCCCGTCTCCTTTTCCACTATAATTCATCAGAATTATTACCACTAGCACCACATTCTCTATTCCCTTCGTAAGGGTGAAGGGATTCAAAGCAAAATAAAGACCCTTATTACAAATTATTTCGATACACATGCTGAAGAGTTTTATAGGGCCACATAATATTCCTCTAAGCCTAAGGCAAGGCAAGCTCTTTCTTTTAGAGAGGAAATTACACCATAAAGGTTCAGGAACTATATTCCACGCTACTAATCACTCCAAACTCCTGTTCTTTTGGCGTGTCAATGTACGTTTAATCTCCAGTCCTGTTTTTCGTTTATAGCTGACGAACCCCATGACAGGCGGTCCCGACATACAGGTGTGGGAGAAACTCGGGGTCCCGACAGGTGAGAGACGCTTAGCAAGGGAACCATACTATTATCTTATGGAATTGGTCTTTATTTTAAATGAAGTTTTTAAAAATCTTTTCTCATGTTACATTGGTAGCGCTGCATATAATCTATTTTGAGAATCTCATCGAAGTCAACATTTACTTCATGGGAATCCCCCATGTTCTCTGCTCCTCTGATTTTCTCTAACAGGCGGCCTTAAAAACGACAACGATCGATACTTCTGGTACCACCACAGTCAAGGCGACTCCCTCATGGTGGAGGACTCAGACGTGCTGGATCGTTGCCTCGCCCTCTGGACCTCCGTTGCATTTGTCCTCGCCGATATAAGGGAGCGGCTTCCTCACCAGTAGGTTCTGGACATCTCCGAAGCCGGCAGTAGATAACTGTTTCCCTTTGGCTTGAAGGATAATACAGCGCAGTATGGGTCGTGACGTTCCCTTTGCTATGCTGACCGTCATGATTATGTCAGCGACTCAGCTGCCACTCTGATTTCTTTGTGGTCCAACGAAGACTAACCGTTTGGCGAGAAATCTTAAGGTGTTCCCGTATTTATATAGCTAGTAAAGTATAGTAAAGTCTTCAGCTCGAATATGTAACCTATTACATAAAAAAAAAAAAAAAACTATAGGCAGCACGGCAGATAATGTTTTGAATTTTTCAGTTGATGCTAAAATCGGCTCACCATTATATACTAAGCTGACAACTTGAAGTGTACAAGTAAAGGTTGCCGTAGCTTCACTGCGCATCGAGTTCCTTGAAATGTATACACTTAGTATAAAATTTTCTCAATAAATGAGATGTGAAATGCACACATGAAAAAATAAGTAATAATATATGCATGTAAAAAAAAAAAAAAAATACAGTGGTTTCTGTATCATTCCTGCTTCCTTCTGTCCCTTAACGAAGCTCACCCCCCTCACCATAAACAACACTCACTCACATGTCTTACCTCTTTCATTTTACCTTTTTTTTTTTATGTATGAGGGGAAAACTGGCCAAAGGCAACAAAAATGATCAAACAAAAAGGTCCACTGAGATGTCAGTTCCTGAACAGAATCAAGAGACTTAGTCAAAAGAATGGGAAAAATGTCTTGAAACCTTCCTCTTAAATGAGTTCAAGTCATAGATAGATGGAAACACAGAACCACGCTGTGAGTTCCAGAAGTTACCTGAGAAAACAATGAATGATTGAGAGTACTGGTTAACTCTTGCGTTAGAAAGGTGGACAGAATAGGGGTGAGAGAAAGAAGAGAGTCTTGTGGAGAGAAACCGCGGAAGGAGGGAAGACATGCAGTTAGCAAGATCAGATGAGCAGTTAGTATGAAAATAGTATACTTCACATCAATCAACGCAAGACTCGTGATCACCCGTCAGTTAGGAAACACGTGTACGATCTTGAATCCCGTGGCTGCATCAAAGGCAGTCTTGTGACGGGGGAGAGAGATGGTTGCTGCCGCTGATGAGTTTTGCAAGCACTACTGCACCACGAGGGTTACATTCTCACTGTGAGCAATTGTCTTACGAGTCCGAGATATCCATACTGATCATCACGTGAATCTAGTGCTCTCCCTTTGCCCATTGAATAATAATAATAATAATAAAAGCGCTGGGGGCAGTTAGTGGCACAAATACATTAGTTATTATAAATATATGCTCGCTTCACCTTATGATATGATACTGGTCTTGAAGATTCCATTTCCTACCAACAGAGAAGGAAACAACAATACGAAAATAACTAAATAATGCAGGACAGTATGGATGTTTTTATCACAAAAAGACTCTGGCGAGATAAGAACAGAAGGGCAACCAATAATAAATACACGGAATAAAGAGGTCACTTGAGAAACACACTGTACTCGTGAACGTGTTTTTCTGTGATTACCTAAAACGTGTCTGGCCTTTAATACACTTATAATTTTTAAGATAGGTTCTTAAAGTTGACTGATAATACAGTCATGTTCTAGTTAACAAGGAAACATTGTCATTCAGAAAGATTTCTTAACCTCGCCTTAGCCTCGATCGACTTAGCGAGGTGTGTCCTGAAACAACTCACTCGCACCTCCATAGAAAATTATTGTCCCCAAAGTTTTGAGGGGTGACATTAACTTTTGTGTGGATGGCTGGCTTTTGTTCAATGGGATTTGAATTACAAAGAAAAGTTTAAGAAAAAATAGGTAAAATATAATATGTAAATATAAATACAATATAATTCTAACTGCAAACACTCCTTTAACACTAGAGGACATCACAATTACTACTATATTACTACTACTACTACTACTACTACTACTACTACTACACACACACACACACACACACACACAGTGTAGTGTTTAGACCTTACGGCTCACAATCGAGAAGGTCCGGGTTCGAGTCCCGAGTGCGGTGAGGCAAATGGGCAAACCTCTTTATGTGCGCCCTTGTTCACCTAGCGGTAAATAGGTATGGGATGTAACTCAAGGGATTGTAGCTTCGCTTTCCCGGTGTGTGGAGTGTGCTGTGGTCTCAATTCTATCCGAAGATCGGTCTATGAGCTCTGAGCTCGCTCCATAATGGGAAAGGCTGGCTGGGTGACCGGCAGACGACCGTGGTGGCGAATTACACACACACACACACACACACACACACACACACACACACACACACACACACACACACACACACACACACACACACACACACACATATTCCATCTCTTTCTCTCCCTCCTCCTGGGCTGGCTTAACTCTCACCTGTTGTACCGCTTTTCTCAGAGTCAAAGCGCACATCACACCTTTTGTTGTCACTGAAAATTTCATAATTCTCTGTGTGACTCCCACATTGCGATGTTTTCCCCCTTGAGTGCTAGCAGTGAGTGATTTTGTTTCCTCTGTTCCAGGGTATCAATTTACATTTCCATAAAGAAACATCTCAAAACTATGACATTCCCGCCACATTTTATAATTTGTTTAAATTTCAGAGGCATAGTGAGCTCTAAATGATGATAATGATGGTACAAAACAGTAAAAAGAATAATTTTAATATACCATAATATTTACTACTGCTATTACTTCTACCACTACCATTACCACCCCACTACTACTACTACTTCTACTACCACCTGTATCTCAGTGAAATGTCACATTTCTCTCAAAGGATAGCCCATACTTGGACCTGACAACGCCCAGCTTCAGCTCACATGTACTGTACAAGCACTACCTTCCCCTTTCTAAGCCCATAAATAATCCCTTTCTCTTTTCTTCACTCCCATCTATCTCACCATGAACTCAACCTAGATGTTTGATTTATTGGTATATGAATGGAGCGTGGCATACTTTCCCCTATGCGAGAGCATGTAAATAAAGTACACAATGTTTTATACATTGTCATAATTGTAATGTACGTACATATCTTTACTCATTTCTCAACGCATTATCTTTCCAATAAAATACTAAAACTGTGAACACTATCCGTGTTTGAAATGAATTCCATCACCTCTTAAAACTATCACGTATACTGGAGGAAGACATCAGGAACCAAGGAGTATATGCAGGATGATGGAGGAACTCATGCCTGCTACTAACACACGACAACCCAGCGACCAACGACAGCTAAAGTCAGTTGAAGTCAGCGTGAAGCTACCCGTCACATGGTAAGAAATAATGATGATGACTAGGAGGATAATAGATCTACAGATAGATACAAAAAACAACAGAAACAATAAACAACAGGAGTAAGAACACGAATAACAACAATTCTCTCTCTCTCTCTCTCTCTCTCTCTCTCTCTCTCTCTCTCTCTCTCTCTCTCTCTGTGTGTGTGTGTGTGTGTGTGTGTGTATTTTGCCTGCTCGGAAATAAAACTGAAACATTTTGAGAAATTGAAACTATCAGTGCTGTAAAAATTGAAAAAAAAATAAATAAATAGATAAATAAAAGATATAGAAAAAAAATAAGTGAAAACACGAAAGGAAAGAGCAAATGAAAAAATGAACGGCAAAGAATTAAAAATATGAAAAAATGAACGGAATATAAAATGGGAAGAAGGAATAAATGGATGGAATTCATCTTTTTCCTGTTTATATTCTGTTTTATTTTGTACCTCACTGCAGCCCACCATCGCGCACCACCTTCCATTTTGGCATTCACTCAATTAGTCAGGCAGTCACTCACTCTGTCAGTCAGTCAGTCAGTCAGTGAGACAATTGCTAAATCAGCCAGTTGGTTAATCCCTCCTTATCACTCCTTCCTTTCTGTCGCTGTGAGTCTATTTACTTGTCTTTCTGTCCGTCTTTCTGTCACTCATCAATTCTCTCTCTCTCTCCCTCCCCTCTCTCTCTCTCTCTCTCTGAAGGAAAATCAGTAAATGCTCTGATAACCAAGACTTGCAGTGATAAGTACAGAATACATAGAAATTACCCACAATTCCAGTGCCAATATGAGCGAGAGAGAGAGAGAGAGAGAGAGAGAGAGAGAGAGAGAGAGAGAGAGAGAGAACTACTGTTTTGTGCTCATTCATACTTTCCTGTTTCTCTTTTATAGGCAATGTTTTACAAATCTCAGTATGTACGTAATCATCCAGCTCTCTCTCTCTCTCTCTCTCTCTCTCTGCTCGTAATATAACTTAGGTATAATGGGGTCAATAACGATGGTGCGAGGGAAGCGGCCTCTGTATAATTAAACTCTGCGCAGCCTCCTTCATAACGCGGCCCTCGAGTCAATCTAGCTTCCATATCAGGGCGGCGTGGACTGTAATTCTCTGGATGTGCTGGCCTTGCTTTTCAAATCTCTTAATTCGCAGGGTTGGGCCTCCATGTGATCAGTTCGCTAATCAGGTTCTTTCTCTCTCTCTCTCTCTCTGAATGGAAATCAGTATATAAATGCTTTCTTTTATCTCTCACTGTCTTGCTCAGTAATGATGACTTGATCTTGACCATAGACACACACACACACACACACACACACACACACTCTCTTTCTCTCTCTCTCTCTCTCGTCTCGTTTAGTTGTAGGGTTATGACCAACGGAGAAACATTCGACTTAACAGGCCTGGTCACCCTCTCCCTCCTCCCCCTCCTCCTCCTCCTCCTTCACGAGTTATCACCTTATCAAGTGTAGCCAGTTCCCCTCCCTCAATCCCTTTTCCAATTTCCCTTCATCCTTAGCTCAGTCCTTGTCCCTCTCACCATCCTCCTGTCCCCTTGCGCCCCGATACCCACACCTCACTCCTCACCACCACTCCTCACTTCCACCAGAGACTTTATCTAAATTGTGTTTCAAGAAGCGAACAGCCAGTGAGTTCAGTCCGTTTCTCTCTCTCTCTCTCTCTCTCTCTCTCTCTCTCTCTCTCTCTCTCTGATAAATTCTTTCTCTCTTATCATTCTGCATATGCTATGACGTTTTGGAGAGACAAGGAAGGCACGAGTGAAAGCAAGAGGTGAAGGAAACAAGGAAGAGAGGAGAAAGCAGAGGCAAGAAGGGAAAAAGTGTGCGAGCGAGAGTGATGAGAGGGAACAGAAGATGGGAGGTAGAAATAAAAGCGAAAAGAGAGAAGGAAAAAAAATACAAGGCACGTATACTGATTGAGGAAGATCAAAGGTGGGCGTGGTAACAATGAAGGAGGAAGGAAGAAAAACACTGGAGAGAGAGAGAGAGAGAGAGAGAGAGAGAGAGAGAGAGAGAGAGAGAGAGAGAGAGAGAGAGAGGAGGAATGAGGGTTCAGGATAAAAAACTACAGGTCAGTGTTGGAAAAGGAAGAATAAGAAGAAAATAAAACTATACAGGAGCTTCATATTATTCCACCTTTGTGTCTGATGTTTCCTACACCTGGTTAAGTCAGACACACCTGTGCAGCATCCCGCCAGGTGCAGTCCATCTACACTTCACCTCTGACCTTTGAGAGACTAGTGTCATTATTATTGTAGCATATTGCCAAGAACACGTACAAACTTATAAACACAACTTATAATAATGAATATCTATATGTTATGCATTCTTCTTGGTAATATTGCCGATCGATTACAAGAACACTCTGGTGATGGACACATTATAGTTAAATCTTTTCACGACATTACTTACAAAATTAGAGAGAGAGAGAGAGAGAGAGAGAGAGAGAGAGAGAGAGAGAGAGAGAGAGAGAGAGAGAGAGAGAGAGAGAGAGAGAGAGAGAGAGAGAGAGAGAGAGAGAGAGAGAGAGAGAGAGAGAGAGAGAGAGAGAGAGAGAGAAATATTATCGTTTTATTTAGGTACGTACATATACTGACTGATACGTTGTTTCCACAGAGGTGTACATATGATTATTCGAACCCAACACCCGGCTCAGTGGCTAACTTTGCAACATTTATGTAATATTCAAGAACCAACCCAATTTTTTTTTTCCTGCGTCGCTTCATTATTCAAGTGGTTGGAAGGCAAGCACCTCTGATCACCGCGTCCATCGGAACACATCAGTAATTCATGGCGCCTTGCAGTCTGTGCCGCACGTTACACTGTTTGCTTTCCCCCGCCCAGGTGTTCTGTGCATGTACTCCATCTAACTCAGAGCAACGACAACGCACTGAAACGACTGGACCTCCACCACAACAACCACCACCACCACCACCACAACCACCACCACTGCTACAACAATTAGGACCAACACCACCATTACTACAACTACAATCATCAACATCAATATCACAGGCTAAATATAACAATGAGCACTCACTAACACGACTGGCCCTCGATTGCTAAAAGAAAGTGTCGCTCGCCAACGAAAACAGAATATGAGATGCAACAATACCAATAATTTGTGAATTCCTAACTCCCATCACATCTTCCACCTTCTCTGACACGAGGAATCAAAGTAACGTCTCATCTCTGCAGTGTGGAAAGACAGTCTTCATAGGAATACCGAGAACCCAAGTAGGATATTGCTCCTGGAACGAGTGGTATTCAACCAGATTCTCGGGATTAGGCGTATTGATGATGAAATTGAACGTCTGGGGACCGAAGTGGACTTTATTCAGAGAGGACGTGTGGAGGGGAAGGGAAGTGTAATGTTGAGAGTATGGCGAGGTGTGTGGTGGGTTGTGAGGCGTGAAAGAAGAAAAGGCTGCAGTGATTTAGACACACACACACACACACACACACACACACACACACACACACACACACACACACACACACACACACACACACACAGAGAGAGAGAGAGAGAGAGAGAGAGAGAGAGAGAGAGAGAGAGAGAGAGAGAGAGAGAGAGAGAGAGAGAGAGAGAGAGAGAGAGAGAGAGAGAGAGAGAGAGAGAGAGAGAGAGAGAGAGAGAGAGAGAGAGAGAGAGAGAGAGAGAGACAGACAGACAGACAGACAGACAGACAGACAGACAGACGTAATAAGACTAACAAAAACCAATACTAAACAGTCATAAGAGAACCTTTACATTTATGACACTGGTAGAATTATAAGGAAATATAAGATAACCAATAGTAACCACACATTTACTCACTCCCATTGCAGTGAATGAGAAACCCTCCATGTGAAGACCAGCGAATACACGGAAAGATTTAGAGACGAATTAATCCACGCCATTACTCTCCCCAACACGCCAAGCCGCCACCTTACGCCCTTACAACACCAGGTGAGTGAGTGATGCTGATTCATGGCGGAGTGTGCTGGCTACGGCGACAACGAGAATTGAAGTGACGGCAACGCTGAGGTCAACAGTACCGATTTAATGCGACATGGTAAGAGTGAGGTAAGTGAGCCAGCCATGTCTTCTTTCAAGTGTTAAAATGTTCATATTTTTATTCTTTGTATCCCTTAACTTGACCTCCTCCTCCTCCTCCTCCCCCTCTTCTTACTCCTCGTCTTTCTCCTGCTTCTGTTCCTCCATTTCTTTTTCCTTCTCCTCCTCCTCCTTCTCTTCTATACCACCAATTTCTCTTTCGCTTCCTCTTCCTCCTCCTCCATCTTCTCTATCTCCTCCTCCTCCTCTCCTCCTCCTCCCCTTTCCAGTAGCATTTCTTTTTCCTCCTCCTCCTCCTCCTCCTCCTAATGTCTCCTCCTCGCCCTCGTCCTCATCTCTCTTCCTCTTCCACTCAAGCGAGCGAGCCATTCATCTCTCCCTGAAGTGCACGGAGGATCAGCTCACTACCACAACCACAATCACCACCACCACCACCACCACCACCACCACCACCACTACAACCACACACCACACGCACACGATGACCTTCCTTACATTCCTGCAACCTCTCAAAGGCTGACTATAGCGGTATTCAATCAACAGAATTGCGCCGGAATCAGTTATGTGAGTCATGGTTGGTTGCAGTGATAAGCGAGTGTTTTAATAAGAGGGTCTTGTAGTGTGACCTTATGAAAACACACTTTGAAATAATCGTTCAAATGAGTGACGGAATAGTTTCTCTCTCTCTCTCTCTCTCTCTCTCTCTCTCTCTCTCTCTCTCTCTCTCTCTCTCTCATTCGGCAGTGAGTGAGGGCCAACTGAAGCGGGAGGAGGAAGCCGCTTAATCAAGTTGGGTGAGATTATTTGTGAAAGAGAGCTTGAAGGAAGTTTCTTGTCAGAGATAAACATCAGCAATTATAGGATTCTGTGGGAGGAGGGCCTTTGATCCCTTGAGACTTGTTGACGGGCTCCTTTTGGTCTCAAGATTCCGGCGGAGAAACAACGTATTGAAGTTTTTTCCTCATTCTTCCACTTTTGTGTCTCTGTCTTTCTATCTCATTTCATATCTCCCCTTTCTCTCTCTCTCTCGCTTTCATGGCCGTCCCGAGCCTCCCTTTCACCTCGACAAACACTCGGAGACACACGAGAACATATTTCTTCAACATTTTGGTCGGGCGTCTCTCGTCCCTCACGCCTTGTTCTCTCGGACTGCGCCATTTTCCGGTGACTTTAATTTACTCTCGAGCTGGGTTATCTTTCTTCTCAGGACAAGACTGAAACAATTACTCCATCACATAATTCACTTGCACTGGACATGTTCATTAGCCTGGAAAAAAGTATGATTTACTGGGTTTTATTACAAGCAGAGCCTCGGCAGTCAGGCTCACTAAGGCGGGGTGGATTAAGAAGGAAGAGGCATAGTGTCATAAACGTAAGCTAATCAGATGGCGGCAAAATATCCGAGCCACACCAAACCTGAACATATAACTAAATTGTCCCACCCTGCTAGCACTCAAACAGGAATGAAATTATGATGGTGATGCCGCCAAACGTTAATGTCGATACTCTTATCTGCGCTATATCTTCTATCGGCGGCAGGTTTAGATTGGATTTTATCGTATTATTTACGATATAGAAGCTTTTCTGCGGCCAGGACCGGAACGTTCAGCGCTTAGCGGTATTTTAGATCATGATTGCCGATTGACGCTAACATAAACCACCACTGGCCAAACACCAGATCCCTTTAGATTTACCTCGCCATATCTTATGATTAATTGCCGTGCCAAAGGTCCTAATCGTGTGATACCAAACCTTCCCGCTCCTGTGTTTCGAAAGATGTATCTTGGTGCAGGTATTGCCAATACGTGTGGAAGGCAATGCCGACATTAATCTATTAACACTATTGCACTGTGTGTGTACACTGGCCATGATTCAAGAGTAATCAGATCACAAAATATGTTCAGTTAAGGAAATATAGGCTACATCGTACAATGCGATTTTTTTTTCGATACAAAATGATTGACAAGGTTTGTTAAGAGGCTTTCACATTTTCGATTTTTTTTACCTCTACAAGAGACAAAATTAATATGTACGTGATAAACATGCTTTATTATAAGGAAAGAAAAACAAAAATTTACAAAAATGTTACTGAAGTAAATACTGTTACAAATTAATCTTTCTTATATCTGATCTCAGACTTTGGAAGCATGACGACAAATGCATGAACAAGTTAACTTAAATAAAGTACAATAATGCAAAACCAAATAGACCGAAACAACAATTTCGATATTTCTAGTTTCTTAACCAAAGTAACAGTCCTTGACAGCGCCCCGTGTTCTGTGCAACGAGCATGCGACGTCACTGTCTTTGGAAGGGTAAGGCCGCGGAGAGCACCTTCCAAAACAATACTGCAGAGGAGCCTTCGACATATCCTCGGCTTCGGTATGCAGGCGAAGCAGTTAGTGAGAGAAATATCGGTATATCGGTCTGTCCATTCATTCAGAGAGGGAACGTAGCGGGCAGTTTGTTAGAGGGGGAATGGATCGGTGTCTGGCCGGTGGGAGGGGACGCTATACGGCTCCGGGCACAAAAGATCCGCCAGGCAGCAGGGCTCAGGACAGAGGCAGGGAAGGGTTACTACCGTCTCGCTCAAATAGTGTTCATACATAACCCCCCATTAGTACGGTTTATACGGTCGTGGTTGTCCCTGAACAGTGCCTTTAATGCCTTCCTGAGTGCCGGCGTGGGCAAGGCCATCCCCTTTTTTCGAGACTCAAAGGAAGATGGTAATAGTGTTTTCTTCCTGGCCGTTTCGTATCATTTATCGGTCTAGCTGGATGATTCTTTCTTATTACATTTCCTAGGGTCGTTCACAGTACAGCACGCCGAGAGTAAATTACTACTGTCTCCTTTTCCATTCAAAGAGAATCGGAGAAAGAGTTTAGAGGACTCGCGTTATCGCTAGAATCCCGATGAAGGCAAAATATTTCAGGCATAAACAACTTCTCCCACAATTACACAAGTGGTGGAGGACGTGAAAGAGACACGGTACTGTTGGGTTTTCCTTCGTAATGAAACACACAACTACTGTTAGTATCCGGCGGGGCATTGAGGCCAGGTTAAGACCTCCCTGTGAGCGTCACTCCGCTCACAAAAGGAAAACTGGTGCGGAACGAGCACACAATGGCGAGCTGTTAATGGTGCTGGGCGGGTCGTTACAATGGCATTACTGTTATTCTCCGCGTGGGTGGCTGAGGTGTGGAGCAGGTGTGTCTGAGATGCGTCTAAGAGTGCATCACATAACCCTCCAACTGTGAGACCATAGCTATACAACACCTGCTATCTCGCTTACTTATAATGCCACCTTATTAATTCCATTCAAGAAAAAATAATCTACATGTCGACTAACATTACATTACTTCCAGTCCCAATTATATCATATAAAATTCCATCAAGGTAGCATACACGGCAAGCCTTAGATGGTAAGGCGAGGTAGATATCAGCGACAGTTAATGTGTTTCCTAAATAATCCTGATTCGAAAACGAGTGGAGACGTCTTGTTACCTTCCTTGGTTTCAGGTACCAGCAGAGTGCTATGGGAGTGTGAAGGGTGAAAGTGAAGGGTCTGCGAGGACGGTGGGAGGGTGGATGGAATATACGAGCATACGGTATGGAGGTGAAAGGTGGCGAGGAGACACGGAAGTGAAAAACTAGATAAGTGAAGAAAGGTGAAAAAAAAGAAAGAAAAGAAAAAAAATGGAAGAGTGGGACGAGAAAAAAAAATGTATAGTGAAACTTTGTAAAGAAAGAGAGAAAAATGTAAGTGATATAAAACACCAGAGGAAAAAAAAGCATCGCAAGGAGTCAGGGAGGTGGACAAAAAAGGACAGGAGAGAATGTGAGGAGGAGAGGGGATGTGAGGCGAAGGGAAAGGTAATGAGGGTGAGGGTGTGCTGAAGTGCTCCATGGCGGTGCTCATTCATCCTCTCCCCTCTCCCTCCCACCACGCAACACCACGTCAAGGGAGTCTCTACTAAGAAGGGGTACACGAAAAAATCTAACGAAACCAATTTAGCGGCCACTTTGACACAATTTCTGAATTCAATACAATTACGATTCATCTCAATGCTTTTCTATCTCCTCAGTCACGATTTTTCATTTTCTTCATTTCGTACTTGCATTATGGCATGGAGTTTGTTGTCACTTGGTTTAGTGTTCCTTCTCCTTCCAGCTCTCTCTCTCTCTCTCTCTCTCTCTCTCTCTCTCTCTCTCTCTCTCTCTCTCTCTCTCTCTCTCTCACCTGTTCGCATTATTCTCCTTGTCTGGCGACCTCGTTTATTTCCTACGGGCAAAAATGCAGGGGAGTGATATGCGGCGAACCTCACTCAAGGGGTAAGGAAGGGTTTGCGAGTTTTCAAGGCTGGAGGGAGGGTGCGACTTGCATTTTGAAGAAGGGAGAAGGAAAAGATGGAAAAGCCAGGAAGGTTGCTGAAAGGGACATGCTGGAAGAGAAAGAAAGAAGGAAAGCAGGAAGGAGGAAGAAAGGGGAGAAGAGAAATAGTAAATAGGAACGTGCGCTAAAGGAAGCGTAGATCAACAACGACAACATTAACAAGCGCACCATCACCACCACGAACAACAGTATCAACACCACCATCACCATTACCGCTACTTCCACCACTGCCACCACGACGAACAACAACAACAACATGCCAGGCAAAATGAGCACTTTATTGCGTCTCAAGCAACTTATTTTGCGTCTAGTTTCAAGCCTCTTAAATATGTCACGTAAATTTTGCCCTCTTGAAATTTATCAGCGGCTAGTAACTCCCCATAACCGCCCCCCCCCATCTCTCTCTCTCTCTCTCTCTCTCTCTCTCTCTCTCTCTCTCTCTCTCTCTCTCGTTACTAAGAAATATCATAACATATGATTTTGTTCCTTCTATCTTCCATACATTCAAAATCATCAAGTTAATCCATACACAGTGATGTTAATGAAGCTTTCACGAAACTGCAGAATGAATATCCTCGAGGCTTCATATTATTCTGTCTATTTGCAGGAGTCACGAGTTAGGTACAAAAAATTAAGGCTGGCAGATTTACAACTTGGTCAGCTCCATGTTGGATGCTTAGTTCCAGCAGTCTTTATATATTCTGCTGCGTTGGGTGGATCCAGAACAGTATACCGAGACAATGCTATAAATATGTGGTTTTCCATGCATATTTGTAAGATATTAATAACTTAAGAAGTATAAAAGTTAGCTTGTAACAGGCAACATTACGTGCTTTACATCATTGTCCCAGTCACCAAATTAATGGACAACTTAGTAACACATAGTTGCCATCTTGTCTAAACATGGGATTTTATTTGGCTACATAAAAAAAAAAGGGGTCTTCGAAAGGGCTCAAATGGCCTCTGAGGTCAAATCCAGTGACACCATGTTCCATGAAAAGTTATCTCCCCATACTCTTTTGCCCACGCCCAAGGCCACACCCAAAGCGCCAATACAGAACGTGCACACACTATATATTTCGATTTTTGTATAAATCTATTAATTAGTCTATTCACTTATAGACTGGAAAATATATCTCTACACCTTTCCTTCAGAACATATCTCTGCACCTTTCCTTCAGATGTTACTACTACTATTACACTACTACTACTACTACTACTACTACTACTACTACTACTACTACTACTACTACTACTACTACTACTACTACTACTACTACTGTACTACTATTACTACGTATTCTAATATATATTTTTTTTTCGATTTTCTTGTCTTTGTGTTCCTTAGAATATTCTCTCTCTCTCTCTCTCTCTCTCTCTCTCTCTCTCTCTTCCTACTAATGCGCATGATATTTATATTTCAGGTGCAACGTATCGCCGGCATTTGTCAGGGCGGGCATAAACATGGCGTGAGCATTGTGTGTTGTCGCTAACGCCGCCCACGCCAGGTATTGAGCGGCAGTCTCTATTGCCAGTATTCGTTTCTTCGTCACTTCACATTAGTACAATGTTAATTATATGTTACTAATGATTATGGCCAAGGGAAGTAGGCTCGGCAGTTTTGTATTATATTATTGTATGTTTTCTTGTGTATTAAGTCATGCGTCTGTAGTGAGCGTTATTTTTTAATATAAATAAATCCAATTTACTGACGGTACTTTGAAAAACTGAGTCGCTCTTAGGTAAAGATTATATTCAACTGTTGGATAATAACTTAAAAAAAAAAATAAATAAAGACTACATGAAATTGACGTTTATGGAGAAATAATGGAGCAATATTTTGCGTATGAAACAAACAAACAGACAAACAAGTAAACAGATCTTGAAAAAAAACGGGCTTCTGAACTGTAACTCAAGTAGTCTCCTTATCAGCAGCCGGGCCTGCACTCCTCATCGAGTGTTGCTTCCCCAGCTGGAACAACTCCCAGGAACTGCTTACCCACAACATTCCCACCTCCAGTCCCCTTCGCCCTCCACCCACGCCCGTTGCTCGCTCCACAAGTCTCTTCTGCCAATAGCACACCCTGAGGTCGTCGAGTGACAGGCGGGGTATAAAGATTTTTCTTCCTTCAGCATTTAAAGATCTAATTTTCCCATCATGATCCTTGACTTTGTCTCATCAACCTTTTATCAGCAACCGTGTGACATAATCGCCTGTACTCAATGCACTGTCTCAATCACTTTTTGAAACAGCCTGCTGACGGACGGTGTTTAGAAAATAATATTGGTGATAAAAGAATATACTACAGTACTATTATTACAAGATAAACAATAACAATAACAACAACAACAACAACAACAACAACAACAACAACAACAACGATAACAATAATGATTACTACTAATACTAAAGAAGATTTACAATAATATTAACAATACTAATGATGAAAATATTAAGGATAGTTTCATCAGAAGAAAGAGAAATACAAGGTTTGTATAGTACACACACTACAAAAACTTCGCGTAGACGTGGAAAAGTGAAAGAATGCATAACATTACAGCAAGGATGATTCAACGCACTCAGTACTGCTATTTGCTGAAAAAAAGACTCCACATCAGCTTGCGATAAAATGATAATGTAAGGGACGCTGAACCTCACCAAGGGACGAACACACCTCTGCTCGTGGGTATATTACGGCGCCCACACCTCGCCTGGCCAAGTCTCCTGCAGGCAGCCATGGGTAAACAAAGTGGCCTCGTCTCCTGTCTAGCGCTCCTCCTAGCAGGTATTGCATAATTCTAACAAACTCACTCATATACTTGATATACAGATGGGTTTCAAAATGGAAAGCTATACAAAACTTGAATTTCAGTATTCATTTTTAGCATAGTAACACCTGCAGGAGTGAGTGCCGAGCGGTGTGCCGTCATCACCTTCGATCACGAGTGGGATGGAAACTACGCTGCAAACTTTACGTCTCAGTCTGAGATTCCCTTCAAAGGCCTCGATGCCTTGTTCACGTTTGACCACCCTGTCAAGTCAGTTTCCGTGAGTACCAGACGCCACACAGGACCCCTTGATTCCTCCTTAGTTCAAGATTCGTTTTGCTCCGAATATTAATGCCTGCATGATTATTATCTATTTATCTATCTATACTTTCAGAATTGGGGTGGCTCCGCCGAGGTGATAGACGACATACATGTCAGAATGTACAACGACAATCTCTTCGTGGAAACTGGCGCCTACTGCACGTTTGGGTTTCAAGTATCGTACTCCGGCGACACCCGACCAGAAGTCATCGCCATTGACATGAACGGCCAGGATGCCTGTGGTAAGCGTGCACATGGGCCTTCTGCTACTTGCTAACGGACATAAAAGGAAGCAAAATTTTTCTCGGACAATAACTTCACTTTTAATCCTAAAATTCCTTTCGTTCAATTTAAACATTACTGTTATCAATTCCCTCGTACATTTGATAGACGGAACATTGTCATGGACCACAACAGAACCATACATCAACCCATGCGAGGAAACTGGAATGGCACCCTATGATTACCCTCAGGTGCGTGCGGCGGATCTTGCTTCGAGATGCAATGAACATACGAAAACACACACACACACACACACACACACACACACACACACACACACACACACACACACACACACACACACACACACACACATTTACTTTCATAATACAGTACATTGTTCGTTAGGTTTGAAAAAAGAATGTTTTTTTAACAATTGTTTTTTGATTGCATTTCATAAAGATAGATGCCCTACCTAAAATTATAGTGATCAATATATACATACATCTATATACCCTAACAGCGTACTAATCAGGACTTCTAAATCTTTTGTTGTTTGATTTTCCTACGTATTCCGTTGAATTATCCCGGCATATTCTGACACTCTGCTATCTGTCTGCCTGTCAATCACAGCTGTTCATGTGCAATGTCCCTGCAGGCGCTATGCATGTCTTTCCTGTTCTACGAGGCGCAGCGTTCTGGAGTCCTGCCCCCTGACCAGCGTGTCAAGCCCTGGAGGTGGGACTCTGCCCTAAACGACGGTGTCGACGTGGGCCACGATCTGACTGGAGGCTACTACGACGGTGAGCGAGAGAGGGAGGGAAATTTCTAATAATCTGTACAAGTGTCCGAATAATCTCTGTCTTTCCTTTCATGTGACCTATTTAATTTATATTTCCATCGTCATCTGTCAGCTGGTGACCATGTCAAGTTCGGTTTCCCGATGGCTGTGACTACCACTGTGCTGGCGTGGGGACTCATCGACTTCCCTATGGGATACGAACAAGCAGGTTAATTAATCACGCAAACTTCAAATTACTACATTTATCAAAAGATGGAATATTGCGATATAAAAAGAGACTGAAGTGTTAGTATGTTATATTCATATATAATATTTCAACTTAAGATAAAGTCAGTCGTTGCTAGTTAATGACTTCTGGATCAGCTGATGTCATTTCCTCTCCCGCAGGTCAGACGGAGTACGCCAGAGCGGCGGTGAAGTGGGCTACAGATTATTTCCTCAAGGCACACACTGCCGAGTATGAACTTTATGGACAGGTGAGGCGTAGGTGAAGTAGCAAGAGTCATATCACCTACTTACAGAATTACTCGAAAACAGTAAGGTATCTATACAGTCTCAAATAATTCATCGTCTTCGTGGAAGTTTCTTTTGTTCGTCACTAACGGTATTACATTTAAAAAAAAAAAAAAAAATAGACTCCATTTCATTACAGGATTTTTCTTGATTCCACTATTTTGCCCAAATTCTTGAAATTCTTGATATTCAACCCCCAATATAGACTATGAGGTATAAACAATTAACAAACCACTAGCAGAGATAGCTAAACTTAAGGTTCACAAGTTAAAACGGCTGAGTATTACAACCATCAATGCCATAACATGGCTGCACTGGCCAATCACATAACGACCCTGTATTGTATTGCACTGGGCAGGTGGGGAAGGGATCAGATGACCACGCCTTCTGGGGACGTCCCGAGGATATGTACATGAAAAGACCAGCCTATAAAATTAACAGAGAAAATCCAGGTGAGGAATTAACCATCTAACCTGGCATGGAATATCTTATTACAGGAAAATATTTTGTCTTCAAATACAAATACAGGTTCTATTGAAGACTTATATGTGAGCGGTGATTAGCTAATGATTATTAACGTTAGGATGCTGTTGACAAACTAGTCTACATCGCAGGAACGGAGTTGGCCTGCGAGACTGCCGCCGCCCTCGCAGCAGCTTCCATAGTATTCGAGGTATTCGTCTTGCATGAAGTGATTTCTACAAGTCTATTAAGAGTTTAAAACTAATTTCTAATATACTGTTGTGTTCCTATGGATTATTTCTACTGAAAGGTATTCCATCTGTTTATGTAGGGAATCGATGACGAGTATTCCGCCAAGCTGCGAGAAGTGGCCAAGGAACTGTATGCCTTTGGAGATGAGCACCGCCTCGAGTATCACCTCTCCATCACCGACGCAGAGGCATTCTATAGGTCTGCTGATAGAGGAACGATGTTCATGATGTTAGGGAGTGTCTATCAAGAAGCAGTTCCCTGGGATGAGGTTCGGTGTTTTTCTTGTTCACATTACAAGATTTTCTCTTTCTTCATGTATAATCAGGTCCTGGAGCGGGTACGGAGACGAGCTGCTGTGGGGAGCACTTTGGCTGTACCGCGCCACAGGGGATGAGGCATACCTGACTAAGGCTCAAGAAGCGTGGGATGAGTTCAGCTTGGGCGAAAAAGCCGAGCAATTTTCATGGGATGACAAGAAACCCGGTGCTTATGTAAGCTTACCCAAATCAATCATTGATACCTACCGGTATTATGATATCTCTAATATGATTATATACTCATATGTGCAAGGAAATACGCTATCTATGTACCAAAAATTAGAGTAAGAAAAATAGGATATAAATCATTAAATAATCTTTCTAAGCTTTCATGTTTCACAGGCTCTTGGCTCAATGGTGGACAGCACCAACACCAAGTACGCAGCGGCCCTGAAGGAGTTTTTGCGTCACGTGCGCGAAGACTCCAAATACACGCCTGACGGTCTCGTCTTTCTCGACGTGTGGGGAGCCAACCGACACGCTGCCAATGTTGCCTTCCTCGCCCTTTGGGTAGGTTCACTTGTATAAAATGGGGGAGACAGTAAGTACATAATGTTTCAACCAGTTATAATGTTCACTTTCCAAGATATACATCATGCTCTTAGATCGGATTATAATGCGTAACAAGCAAGTTTTCTACTAACTAATCCCCAGGCGTCCAAATACGGCGATCCCGCTGACGAGGCCATCAACCTTTTGTGGGCTGTCAGTCAGATAAACTACATTCTCGGGGACACCGGCCACTCTTTCGTGGTGGGCTTTGGTGTTAATCCTCCGCAACGTCCCCACCACCGCTCCAGGTGTGTATGTGCGAATGTGAATATTTTCGGTACTGTTGTTTTTAGGAATATATTGCGTACACAAACACACACACACACACACACACACACACACACACACACACACACACACACACACACACACACACACACACACAGAGTGCTAGATAGGTAGCTCAAGTATCACTTTCCTTCATCAGCTCGTGTCCCATCCCTCCCGACTCGTGTTTCCTCAACAGCTGGGGACAGACTCAGCCAGGACCGAACCCACACATCCTTTATGGTGCCCTGGTTGGAGGTCCCGCAGAGGTAAGATAATACCACTTAAGTACGAAACATGGAAAATACCAAATACCACGACAGAAATAGTATCGTTTTACTCAAATTGTTGGCAAAGTACATTTGCAAATTATGAACATGTTAACTTGACCAGTGCAAACGAAGCATTTGATGAGCTCAGTGTTTGATATAATGTCCTGTATATGTTACTACATTGTATATAATGTAGTACTTACATGAAGGATATGTGTGCCTGTGTGTGTGTGTGTGTGTGTGTGTGTGTGTGTGTGTGTGTAAGTGTGAGCGAGAGCACACGTGAATATTTATGAGATATGAAAATATTGTTCTATGAAATTTTAGTCCGGTAATAGTAACATATAATCAGAATGCATATTTAATAGAAGGATAAGAATATTGCTTCTACCCTGGCTATAGGACGGCACCTACGAGGACGACCGCGAGGACTACGTGCACAACGAGGTGGCTTGTGACTATAACGCCGCCTACACTGGTGCTCTGGCGGCCATTATTGAAAGAAACAACTAGAAGGACGAAATTCTCTCTCTCTCTCTCTCTCTCTCTCTCTCTCTCTCTCTCTCTCTCTCTCTCCATCCATATTAATGGTCGATGCAAAGTAAATTCTAAAGCAAAAACCACAGTAGTTTCTAAAACAAAACATAAATTGTAATGGTTCATGCCTCTAGAGGACTAACTGTCAGGTAAGCTAACGTAAAAAAAAAAGTTAAAATAAAAATAAATAAGATAAGAAAATGGCCTAATACCCACGCCAGGGTGATGGCAAAAAAAAAAAAAAAGTAAGCACCCGCTTAAAGATTCAAAGCACAAAATAAAGACATTTTTTTTTTTTTTTCAAATATAACACAATTGGATTCTATGTGATCCTCTTAGAGAAGCGAGACACAGGAATCTTCACATCTTGTGTAGGAGTTCACTTCACCTTGTGTCATAAGAAAAAGCCATGAGGAGTTGTCAGTCTCGGACTATAGTGGTGAGTGCTCCCCACCAGCCAATAGTTAGAAAAGTTAACGTGTAGCTATCGTCTTACGAATATTAAGAGAGATTATCACAATTGTGATCTCGGTAAGTACCACAATAACATTGTCTAATACTGCTTTCTATAAGCCAGTCTGAAGTGGTTGGGGCTTCAAGACTGGGAACCACCTCTCAAGTAGTTCATGCTTCCTCGAGAGTGAATTGTTTTCCCTGGTATTATTTTCTTGTCACAGGTGGTTGGTTTGTTCTCAAGAGTGACTTATCCAGGTGAAGCCGATCTCACAGGTTGCCTATATACACGCCCTGTCAGAGCAGCCAGTTATCGTTTCAGTGTACCCTCGACACACTGATAAAATTGCCAGATCTTTTCTTTTCCAAATAAATCTCATTCATTCTTCTACCACATGACCTTTCTGCCTTCCCATATTATACTTGTTTCACTGTTTGTTGAAAATTTTGAGGAGTAAGATATGTTGAAGATTCTTCGCATTGAAGGGATATACGAAAAAAAAAAAGGATATCATTCCATTGTTTCTGTCGCTGCATGCATGAAGGCAGTTTAGCACCAGTGAGGCGTGCAGTAGAAACGAATAGGTGTTTCAGATGTGAGCGAGTTTATATCAGCAATCTATTCTGAACCCTTTCTTGTCTGCTATGTGATGAGAGACTGACAGACACGGAAAACAATTAAAACGATTACGCAAGATGGAATGTAATTTCAATTACAAATACTCTTCGAAACAAAGTTGCGGTGGGTGTACTGAAAGTACGTCCACAATAAAGGAAGCACCGTCTCTCTCTCTCTCTCTCTCTCTCTCTCTCTCTGTGTGTGTGTGTGTGTGTGTGTGTGTGTGTGTGTGTCTGTGTGTCCGTGTGTGCGTGTGTTTCACTGTTTGATCTGCTGCAGTCTCTGACGAGACAGCCAGACGTTACCCTACGGAACGAGCTCAGAGCTCATTATTTCCGATCTTCGGATAGGCCTGAGACCAGGCACACACCACACACCGGGACAACAAGGTCACAACTCCTCGATTTACATCCCGTACCTACTCACTGCTAGGTGAACAGGGGCTACACGTGAAAGGAGACACACCCAAATATCTCCACTCGGCCGAGGAATCGAACCCCGGTCCTCTAGCTTGTGAAGCCAGCGCTGTAACCAATGAGTTACCGGGCGTGTGTGTGTGTGTGTGTGTGTGTGTGTGTGTGTGTGTGTGTGTGTGTGTGCATTCGCCACTATTCCTGCCGCGCGTCATTTCCAATTAGCAAAAAAAAAAACTATAAAAAAAACCTCTATGGTACATAGTAAACTAATATCAGTGTCTCACTATATCATGGCCACTTGAAAAATTACATAGTAATATAGGAAGAAAGAAGCAGAGAGAGAGAGAGAGAGAGAGAGAGAGAGAGAGAGAGAGAGAGAGAGAGAGAGAGAGAGAGAGAGAGAGAGAAAGTTGGCTGCTCTATGTGTGGAAAATTCTTTGTGATGAAAGAATTTACTAAATCTGAGTTAAGTAAATTGCTCCAAATAATTTTAAGGCCCATTACATATAAAAAGTTATTTCTCTCACTTTCTTAATAAAGGACATCGACTACACTTTAGGAGAAGTATCAAGTAGTCTGCGAATAACACACGCACTCGGAAACTAAGCAACAAATATAATCTTGAAATATGAAAACTATTGCAGCTGTCGTGATAAATATTTGTTCCCGTATCTGTCACTACGCATGTTCTCTTCTCACGTACACAACAATGACTAGAGTAACAAACGCATGATAAAACAATAACAAAGACAACTGTAACTCGGGCGCCAATCATCTGATTCACGATGAAATTTACAATGCGGAAAAGCAAAATGACACACACCCATCCAGTTCCATTTGTTCCCCTGACCTTTTTCATGAACATAATAATGAAACAAAATCTATAAGTATATTCACGGGTCTTTGTTTGTTTGTTGTTGTTGTTACGAAAGGATACGTGAGGATCTATGTAAACACTTCCTTTTATGAAAAAAAGGAGAGTAAAGGCACAATTTAAAGGAAAAACCAGAAGCCAAATTTTGCCGAGTCGTTGGTCAACCGGTTTGAACACGACCAATATTTGCTGGCATACAGTAATATGGTGTGGGCTGTGGTGAATAGAATGTTCGTTTCCCCGGAAAATGTGATGTTTTTTGCAAAATATTGTTATCATTGCCACTGCCCCAGACACAATGTTATTCAGAGCACATGATATTGTCACCGTTACTGTGTGTTGTGAAACTCCACAATAAACGATCGAGGAACTGTAAACTCATATTGCACTTAGGGAAGACAAATGATGCTATAATTGCTATTCACTATTATCATAATTATTATTGCTGTTATTATTATTATTATTTTTATTTTCATTATTATTATTATCATATTATTATTATCATTATTATTTTTATTATCATTATTATCATTATGTTAGTGATAATTATAATAATTATTATTATTATCAATTGTCATTAAGATATAAAGAAAACCGTAATAGGATGTAATATACGTAGGTATATATATATATATATATATATATATATATATATATATATATATATATATATATATATATATATATATATATATATATATATATATATATATATATATATATATATATATATATATATATATATATATATATATATATATATATATATATATATATATATATATATATATATATATATATATATATATATATATATATATATATATATATATATATATATATATATATATATATATATATATATATATATATATATATATATATATATATATATATATATATATATATATATATATATATATATATATATATATATATATATATATATATATATATATATATATATATATATATATATATATATATATATATATATATATATATATATATATATATATATATATATATATATATATATATATATATATATATATATATATATATATATATATATATATATATATATATATATATATATATATATATATATATATATATATATATATATATATATATATATATATATATATATATATATATATATATATATATATATATATATATATATATATATATATATATATATATATATATATATATATATATATATATATATATATATATATATATATATATATATATATATATATATATATATATATATATATATATATATATATATATATATATATATATATATATATATATATATATATATATATATATATATATATATATATATATATATATATATATATATATATATATATATATATATATATATATATATATATATATATATATATATATATATATATATATATATATATATATATATATATATATATATATATATATATATATATATATATATATATATATATATATATATATATATATATATATATATATATATATATATATATATATATATATATATATATATATATATATATATATATATATATATATATATATATATATATATATATATATATATATATATATATATATATATATATATATATATATATATATATATATATATATATATATATATATATATATATATATATATATATATATATATATATATATATATATATATATATATATATATATATATATATATATATATACATATATATATATATATATATATATATATATATATATATATATATATATATATATATATATATATATATATATATATATATATATATATATTAATGGAGTGGCTGGCGCGCCTTGTTACAAATCAGCGACTCTCGTTCTAATCCTGTTTGGGACATCGGACGCTCACTACCCAACTCTTCATCCTACCTTCGAATTTTGTTGATAAATTGCTATCTGGATAAATACTGGCATGGGAAAGTGTGGGAACCCGGACTTTACAGTCACCGTGTCTTCAGGTAAGGGTTATCAACGACAGCGGGCTTGAAGGCCATCAATATGAGAGGAAAGGCCACGCGCAGCTATAGTGTATCTTTCTTCTTTAATCGTTGATAACTACAAGAGGCTCCACACTTTTCGAAGCCGTTGACAACACACAATGAGACTAGTCGAGCAATAAATCAGACACTGGAGCATTCTATCAATGAAATCCATGTGGTGTTCCAAAAACATGGATGAACACCACATATGTTGGTGAAATACCCAGTGCAGGGGGAGTTGAAGGAAATCTCTGCGTACAAGATGGTTCAGAGCAGTGAGAGGCGCGGAGCAGTGACAGTTAGCCAGGATGTCCATAATTCATTATGGGAAGTGTGGGGACAGTTATCATATGGGTTAAATGGTTGTAGTTGTTATATTTCCTCTAATTTGCATGACTTTTTCTACATTTGGTTCTTATCACGATCGGAGCGTGTGTTCGTGGCCAGGTGTTGCTGCTACAAGTAAATTAACTCCCAGCGACTCCCACGCGGAAGCCTACACGGGAATATCGCTTCACCTCCACTTTCATTCCCGGCCTCGAGGGATTCATCACTCTGATACTCGTGACACTACTCGGAAAAATGTCTGCAGTTCACTTTTTGTACCGCAGTTACCATCTATATTTATTTACTTATTTATTTTTTCTCTCTTGACTGTGTAATTTATCCTCTGTCCTACAAGTAATTTAGTTTAGCAGTCAAACTCTTTATATTACTATAAATATGCTCAGTGTATACTGATATTGTCTCCTGAAAACATCACGGAAGTAGCAAACACACGAAAAGAGTAAAAAGCAAAAGGACCCTAAGTGTCAACACTATTTACTCTCTGATGCCCCTCGGTGCCTCAGACTCCTCATTGAGACTGGCGTGTCCTTATTCTTTATGGCTGCATGGACAGTGACGCCGCCTCTCCACCACTCCCGGTACACACATTCCATTCACTTAAAATTAGTGAGTTTAGGTCCTACATTGATAATAATAATAAAAAAAGAACGCGATCATAGCACAAACACAGTAAATGTGGAGCAATGGACCTGATTCAAATTTGTGTTCATTCTTACTCGTATATGTTGCCCAGAATATTATTATTTTTTCAACCTAACACAGACGTCCTGCCTCTGTTTTTCCTCTCAGGGGCGATCGAGACCGTATCTATTATCTACGTGGTCAGCCTATACATGCTAGCGGTCACCTCCCTTAACCGCTCGGCACTTGTTTGCCACCGGAACTCCCCATGTCTCCTCTGTATTCTCACCTTCCTTCCTTCCCCTCTCTCTCTCTCTCTCTCTTTTTTATTTACAAATTGATATTACAAAGGTCTATATAGTAAATAGCCAAAAGTTCACGGTGAGTTGCCGAGAACTATCTTTGACATAATATTAGTACATGAGAAATGCAATGCAATACAAAATAGTAAAATAGTTATATAAACTAAATAGTAAAAATTGCACACAATAATACAAGATGCCATTTGTTACATAGACTTTCTGGGATATACACGCCCCTTTCACTTTTCACTAATTATCTTTTTCCTTGAAAGATTCACATTTACTTGGTTAAAAATTTTCTTGCCGAAAGTCACACATTCACTTTTGAAGGCCAACATTTTCATTTCAAAAGATACACTTTCATTTAAAACAATACGCTATTACACTTTTAGCCATTTATTAGCCTCACACTTAAATTTCTGAAGAGTAGGAGCCTTGTGTATATCTGTATCACTCACTAAGTTGTTCCAAAGCCTAGTGTATCTTGGCACAAAAGAACGGAGGAAGGTCTCCGTCCTGGCGAATGGAACAGTGAGGTGATTCTCCGTGCAAGCCTCCCTCGTGCTGTGGGGGCGCGGCCCACGGCTGCCGGAGAGCAGAGAGGTGTGGGGCGCCCTCCTTGTGGATCTTGTAGGTGGCACACAGACCCGCCACATCTCTCCTGTGCTGTAGAGGTTGTAGGAGGGGAGCTTGCTCGTCTGGGAGAACCTTAGTAGAGATGAGCCGCCGGCCACGGTCTTGGACCTTGTCAAGGAGGCCAAGGTAGGAAAAGGGGACAAGACGACCAAGTCAGAGGAGCATACTCCATGACGGATCGGACTTGGGCGGCGTAGAGATTGGTCACCCCTCGAGCGTCAATGAGATGTGAAACTCGTCTTACGCAACGTAACTTGCCAGCGGCGTTGGCAGCTCTCTCTCTCTCTCTCTCTCTCTCTCTCTCTCTCTCTCTCTCTCTCTCTCTCTCTCTCTCTCTCTCTCATTCCTACTTATTTCCTTTGCACTAATTCTCAGTGATTCATAGCTCAAAGATTTTCGACTACACAATACCAATTTACATGATTCTTTTTCTTCTCTTCGTTTACAAAATTACCTTTCATATATGAGCTTCTCGTACACTTGTATCGCTTTCAGTTAAAATTTTCCTACATTTTTGTGTCTGTTGAATACTCATCTTATCTTTTTATGGTCTCAAATTGGCTCGAGGGGTTAGATCTTGTATATTGTACATTTTCCGCATAAATTCGTTATTCTGGACTTCTGATCGGAGTCTAGAATGTTCGTGCACCACTCCTTTACCCTGTGGTGCATGTTCCCGAGCTTGCCTTTACCTTAACTTGGTTTCACTCAACGCATGGACGCGGGAGGCTCCGACTATCTCTTTTTCCTTCGTGTTCGAGGTCACACTTCTCCACTCGGATCTGGTAACCGACAGCCCAGAGTATCCTCCCGCGGGTGTCGTCCCTCCGCCGAACCCTCCAGCCGTCTCACCCCATGGTCCCTCGGATCTCACACCAGCCAACACCCTGCTCCTTTCTCTCTTCTTACTACTTTTCCTTACACACTACTTCTGTCTCTCCTGACTTTTTTCAACCATTCTTTCTCCCTCCTTATTCTTCATGACTGCATTGCTCGTAACGGAAAAAGAATTGGAATTTTGGTATAGGAAAGATTTCCGTCGCAGAGTGAGCCATTTGAAAATAATTAATACAGGTGATATTCTTAATGAAAAATTTCAATCAATAGAACAATTAAAATGTCCAAACGAAAATACCTCAGAGATATTAGAACATTTATATAACTAGGAGGAAAGCAGACATCTAACCAGAGAGAGAGAGAGAGAGAGAGAGAGAGAGAGAGAGAGAGAGAGAGAGAGAGAGAGAGAGAGAGAGAGAGAGAGAGAGAGTACGACAGGTGAGGCACAGGGACAGTGGCGCCCGGTCTCAGGTGGCGCGGTGGTGCAATGTTTTGTTTCCCGGTGCTCCGGAAACCCAATATTGTGCCCAGGCGACCCTCGACAAAAATGAGGTGCACAATTGGCCTCCAGGAAGTGGTGAAAGTGGTCGTTGAAGGGAGGAAAGGAGGGAGGGAAAGCGAAAGGAAAAATGTGAAGCAGGTTGGTAGTGAAATGGTGTTGGTAGATCGAGAGAGAGAGAGAGAGAGAGAGAGAGAGAGAGAGAGAGAGAGAGAGAGAGAGAGAGAGAGAGAGAGAGAGAGAGAGAGAGAGAGAGAGAGAGAGAGAGAGAGAGAGAGAGAGAGAGAGAGAGAGAGAGAGAGAGAGAGAGAGAGAGAGAGAGAGAGAGAGAGAGAGAGAGAGAGAGAGAGAGAGAGAGAGATTGTCCTTATTCTACGATATACTAAAGCACAATGTCATACACCAGTGAAAGTACTTTTATGATTTAATGGTTCGCAGAGGAGCATCGGTTCCTTGCCCTTCAGCCTTGCCTCTTTTGTGTGATTTTTAGATTTTAGACCCTTAAGGGAACATCGGATTATTATTATTTTCATCTTTCTCTTTCCTGGTATCTCAGAAAAAGGGAGGTGGATTTGGATTCGTACAGAGGCACTCCCATTATTTTCACGGTAATACTACCACCGTGCAGGTGAACGTGAAATATGCAGGAAATCACATCATAATCTCCCTATATGAATTTCACGCAGGTGTGCCTTCACTTTATAACGTTGTATGAATATTAAAAGAGAAAGTTATCAGTGTGCTTAATGACTGAGAGAACATCCAAAAAATCTGACACAGTCTAATTTTAGCTGGAATTCAACAGGAATACAACGTCATATTCCAGCGGTACATTTGCTGGAAGGTAAATACATGCATGACGCGTATTTCTTGTGTAAATGAGCGTGTTTCTGCTTGTGGTGGTAGTAATTAGTGATTTACCCACACACGGACCCAATCTCTCTTCATGGAAATGGCATCTGATTACGTAAACAAGCCACAACTACGTTTAATTATTTTTAGCTATTTTACTTGTTTAGCCTGAATATATACACTTATTATAGCTTTGAAACCATATTATTACACTGTTATGAAAATTCTTAATACCTGTGAAATGATGGCATTTAGCTATATGGTGAGAATATTAGTAAGACATGAAGACTGCAGATTCATTACAACATTTAAACCACAAAAACATCAATGCAAAAATGTTAAGTTGTATAATCAAGACGGATAAACAGAAATTCTGATGTATTTTTTCAGGATTGTGGACACCAACAGGATGAGTTCAGTCAGTCTGTTTTCTTTACAGTAAAACCTTTTCTTCTTTCACAGAATCGTGAACGAAAGGCAATTTTCATACGCTGGTACAGGCGCCAGCACTTGTCTCCTTACCTATCTTGGTCATGTAATTTCTCAGTAACAACACCTGGTAACCCCACACCAGGTGAAGGATCAAGTTTTCTTTAGATTGGTTCAACCACCTAAAAACTAAGCCTTTATGCTCCATCTACTTAACCTTCGCCACTTGGTCCATGCTCTGACTCTCTCCGTGACCGTGATCAGAGAGTCATCACACTCACACACACACACACACACACACACACACACACACACACACACACACGCACACACACACACACACACACACACACACACAGGCACGCACGCACGCACACACATACACACACCGCGTAGTGTAGTGGTTAGCACGCTCGACTCACAATCGAGAGGGCCGGGTTCGAGTCCCGAGGCGGCGAGGCAGATGGGCAAGCCTCTTAATGTGTGGCCCCTGTTCACCTAGCAGTAAAAAGGTACGGGATGTAACTCGAGGGGTTGTGGCCTCGCTTTCCCGGTGTGTGGAGTGTGTTGTGGTCTCAGTCCTACCCGAAGATCGGTCTGAGCTCGCTCCTTAATGGGGAAGACTGGTTTTAATACATATAATACGTTATTCGCAATTCTATAAAACATCAAAATTAATGTAAAAAAAAAAGTTATAAACTGACCGTTTTCTATGATGTCAATAATAATAAATAATTATTACAAGGTATAATATTGAGACTATTCACATTACATCAGAGAATTAATTTTTACATGAGGTGGATAACTCCTCTTGATCATGACAGAAAAACCGTTGAAATGGTGTCCTGGAAGACGAACCCTAAAAGAAGATAGAGTCGACAAGAGACTAGGCGAAGCTGCAGCCAGTTACTGTACTCGCTGGTTTTAACCCCAGCACACCACGGCTCTGCTGCGCCGCGTTATGTGGGGCACCACCTTACGTATGAAGCAAGTAACAAGTCTGACAGTTTATTGGAAATACTGTTTACGACTCAGATCATATGAAGCATCGCATCATATGGCTCAGTCACTCGAGCCCTGGATTTGTAGATTTCTCTCTCTCTCTCTCTCTCTCTCTCTCTCTCTCATACACACCACAACACTTTCCGTCAAGAATCCCCTTCCTCCCTCCCAACACTCACCGACAGCCACACCTTTAAGCCTCAGCGACACTCAAGTCAGCCGCGGCTTAGTGCTCCTCGTGCGGGATAATGCCTGCCTCACTCCACGGACGCACTACGGTAGGGCTGCGGCGCCTCGACAGCCTGAGGTAGTCTGGCTGGCTTAAGGTAATGGCTACGCTCTCCCCACAGGCTAAACTAAAAGTGGTGGTGTGTCCTTAACGCAGTATATCTCATTTAACGTGACAAAAAATACAGGTTCACTGATGCATTGTGAGGAATAACTGGCTCACTCCTCGCCTGGCCATGCCGATGATTTACTGCTGGCACGTAAATCAAACCAGGGAGGAACTGCTAGGCTTAGGAAAACGTGTAGCCTATTATTGAGATTTAATTCACGAGTACCAGTCCGACGCGCTGATAGGTACACTCGTTTGTTTTGTGAGTTATGTGCGCTTTGTTGAATCTTGGCAAGTTATTAGCTACACGATTCAGAGGTGTGTGTGTGTGTGTGTGTGTGTGTGTGTGTGTGTGTGTGTGTGTGTGTGTGTGTGTGTGTGTGTGTGTGTGTGTTTATGTTTGTGTGTGTGTAGATAAAACAACACTTAGTCCTGCAGGATTATGACAAATCAAATGGAATTAAACACATTAACCAATGTATTACTTCCTACACAAAACAAAAATAATTGCATCAAGGTCGGCCCACACATTCCCTGAATAATGGAACATAATTATCTCTCTCCACTCCTCTGGCATTCAAGTCTTTTCCTTCTTTCTCTTCACGAGATTTTATTTTTCTATTTTCATTTAAGGGAAATTCCAGTGCCACGCCAGAGTATTTCACGCACGTACAACACTGATGGCAACCTTACCAATATTCCCTCCGTCAGGAACACAAGCATAAATATTTGGTCCTCTCACAAAAGAGCACGTGATGCACATAACAATATGCAGCACAAACACACACACAACAAACGGTAAACTAATATTTCTGACATTTCTCATTTCGGGATTCACGAAAAGGATGGCCAATGTTTAATGTATTCGTGTAATTAAACTACGTGATCCTCATGCAAATGTTTCCTGCATATATAAGTGCGTTGCCGTAGGAAATGTTGGGGGGAGGAGGGCGAGGACAGGAGGAAAGTAATATTGCTAAAGGTGAAGGTGGTGGTGGTGGTGGTGGTGGTGGTGGTGGTGGTGGTGGTGATGGCGGCGGTGGTGGTGGTGGTGGGGGTATTGGTTTAGTAACTGAAGAAGAAGGAATGGGGAGGTGGCGAGGAGTGTGGGCAGGAAAAGAGGATGGATGAAGATATACACTGCGTCAGGTAAAATAACAGGAGAAAAGTGAACGGGAGCAAAAGAAAAGAGAATGAGATAGAACGATGAAACACAAATATCAAGAAAGAGCGCCGTTGGAACCAAGAAGAGCGGAGCGACAAAGAGAAAATGGAAGAGAAACCAATATAAGATAAAACAGAAAAGGGGGAGAAACGAAGGAACAATAGATTCAAGTCAAGGGAGTGAAGAGATAGGAAAATGGATAAAAATAGGACGAAGAATGGAGAGAGAGAGAGAGAGAGAGAGAGAGAGAGAGAGAGAGAGAGAGAGAGAGAGAGAGAGATTTTTAACCAGCTTATTTTTTGAGTGCGGAGGTACGCCTGTCATATAGAAGAATTATACACACTAGTAGTTTGAATGATGATACCTACATACGTATACTGCTTTTCTGCGTACTTTCCGCCACACACGTACTGGCTCGACAAAACCAATATTCCCCTTTTCTTTTTCACTAGTCTATCTGGCACCCGCTATCCCTCTCAACGGCACTTGCCTCTCCCTACATTTATCACGAACTTCCTTCCTATCGCTCTTTCTTCTCACTCGACACACACACACACACACACACACACACACACACACGGAAAAAAAGTCTCGCCACATACACAACACCGTCACCATACTCAGTTTGACAAGCAATCTCCGAAATAAATGAAGTTGGTTAATATTTTTCCGGCTCCAAAATTCTAGCGCTTGCAAATCAGTCACGGTGCAGCATTTTTGTCCCATCAAACCCAAAACTTTCCCAAGAGCAAAATCCCTGTTTATAATAAAAAAAAAGTAAATTGAAAAAAAAAAAAGAAATATGATGGTAGTATTACCATAGCAGTCACACATTTCTTTAAAATATAATATGGTATATGATGAAAAAAGTCAATTTTAGGAAGGTAATTACTTGGTCCCATATTAAACCCACAACTCTCCATATTTTCAGTATACGTAAAAAAAAAAAAAAAAAAAATGACGGCTATCGTTACGTATTAAAAAAAAAAAAAAAATCACGTACTATATTCAGTAGCGAACCCAACACTCCTCATTGCAGCAACACATGATTTTCAGCCACACTTCCTTTAAACAGTGGCACGGGGAATGGCTGAGCCGTCTGGATTGCAGACCTCCAAGGGGAGAGCTGCAGCACTTGTATGACACGGATGGGCGAGCGAAGGGGCGGCCATAACACAAGGAAATGGAGACCGACTGCAGTTAGGGGAATAACTGATGGGGATATGGTCTCTCTCTCTCTCTCTCTCTCTCTCTCTCTGCTTACCCTAAGTTTAAAAATTCCCTGTCCTCAACTTATTCTTTCTTCTTGACATAACTACTTACAACTGTCTACATATTACCAACACGCGCTCCAGTTCAGGAGTTTGTGTTGTGTTGCATTATCCTGCCAAATTACAAGGAAAATTTTGGTTGTGTTAATTTTTCAATTTCGGTTTACGTTATATACATGTTTCTATGACATGAAATGTTTTCAGTTGAGCTGCCCATCATGCATGGAAGTAGAACGAGCGGAGGTGCATGTTGTGTATGGAAGTTGGAAATATATACAGTGCATCGGTATTAATTCACCATATATAGATGTTGGATTTAAATTTCTAATAATAATAATAATAATAATAATAATAATAATAATAATAATAATAATAATAATAATAGTATAATAATAATAATAATAATAACAATAATAATAATACAAGAGCTTTTCTTCAGTAAATGTTCTTTTCATTCCGTGGCCTTTGATGACCTTACCAATCATGCATCTAACTGTGGACAGTCGCAGCTATGGAATGTAGTACTTTGTAAACTTACTAAGTAGTACTGCGCTGCCTCCTACGCTAACAACCTGGTGAACCACGGTCAATCTGCAACATCCCGGCTACAAACAGATCTGGAACACTGCCACTAACTCTATTACAGGAATACTCACTTGATCGCATCAATTCGTGGGAACGCTGTCATAGAATCATCTATAGAAAACTTCTGTTAGAAAGTATGAAGGATAACGGTCCTGCAGCTACCATTAAACATTCTCCTCTGCTCCTAGAAATGAGGCGTTTTATTGCATATTTTACCGTCAACAATGATAATTGCAATTACGGATCTCACGCTTGGTAGTTAATGACTTGGTTCCTTACCATGAGATGTGAAAGTATAGCAAGCACGCGTACCAAATATTTATCCAGTGTCAGTGAATAACTGAGCAATCTCTCGTGTTGCTTCAGAAATTATGTGCAAATACCAAAATATGTAAAAGGAAATAGATTTGAATAAATAAAAAAATGATGAAAAAATGAAAATAAAAGATAAAAAGACCTGAAATTCCCAAGTAATATTTAAAGCACCCGCAGGGCTGGCTGGGGTGTGGATGGAAGACACCGAGGAAGAACAAAGGACGCAAACGAGGAGGTTAACACTTACACAAATCCCGTGGTGGACGAGGCGGTGCAGGGAGCGTCGAGGCTGTCCAGACCGACGGCGAGGATGTCAGGAATGTGGCGTACTGAAATAGACAAAGGTGGGAGGTGGACTTGCAAACAACGAAATTGAAAACAACAGTAAATATAAAAAGTAAAAAGAAAATAAATGAATAATGCGAACTATGCGATATAAATAATATAAATAATATATATAAAATAATATATATATGCAATATAAATAAAAAAAATCACTTTTTTCGCACCTTCTACGAGATCAAGTTGACATGCATGTATTCTTCTCTATCCTTCTCTTAAAATTTAGACATTTCTTTTCAATTCGGTGCAGTGAAGAAGCCTGCTATAGAGTCAAGAAGCTGACTGTTGGTATGGAGAAGTAAAGGATCTTAGGAGGAAGAAGACTGTGGGAGCTGGGAGTAGATCAGGGAAGCGGTCAGGTGATCAGGGAAAGGTTAAAAGGATTAGTGGAACAAATGGAGGGCCAGAGAGGAGTGGTGAAGGGTATGACATGAGGTGAGCGGTGAAGGACTTAGGGGAGCGGCAAATAGGATCAGGGGAACGGTAAACAGGATAAGAGAGCGGTGACAGAGACAGGGATGCGGTGATGGATGAGGTGAGCAGTGAGGGTTGGAGTGAGCGGTGAAGGGCTTAAGGGAAACTATAAATAAGGGAAAGGAAGGGTGCTGAGGAGACTGGTGAGCTCAGGGAAGCACTGGGAGGATCATGGTTGTTTAGAGGGTCTTTTAATGGGGGAAAGGGGCAGGAGGATAGTGAGGGGATCAGCAGAGAAGTGAGAAGATTAGATTATCAGTAATTAGACCAAAAGAGGGAATGGGGGAGGAGGGGGGAGTTGGAGGGGCGACGAAGAGGAAGCCTGGAGAGGGGTGAGGGGCAAACAGGACAGTGATGTGCCAGACGTAAGATCAATGTAGGTAGGCGATAACAAGTTGTTAGAAATTGAATGGCAGTTGGTGTGTTGCGCGGCTGTCGATGATGGATAACCTGTGTGTTAGCGAGAATAGCAGGATAACAAGGGTGATTCAGGTTTAAATGTTAGATTAGGTAATTCTGCTGTATGTGACGGTCCAGTGGAAGTTAGTGGGATCGGTGTGTGTGTGTGTGTGTGTGTGTAGAAGGGGGGGTTGTCATTGGTACTGCATAATTACCGCTGTTACATGGGTTCCCAGTCACAATTATGGTGAAGCCTGCCGAGAAGTGTAATCTCCCCGTCACGAAAGTTAGAATCAGATGGTCTTGCAGGAGCTCCTTCAGAACTTCTCTATTACAATAAAATAGCTTCGAAATGATTGCATCACACAGTCACTTATAAACACCCGTAAGTTTCACTGTGAACAGATACAACTTACCTCTTGCACTTTCCTGAAACTTCCACGCTGGACACTCCTCATCGTTAACCACATGTAAGTACATACATCGACACTCACTTTAAGCTCACGTCGCTTGAATACTGACGGAATTGTCACGGAAAAGAGACTGTTGTCTTGTGATTTGTTGAACTCGGAAAAGAAGTAGTTGCTAAGTAGCTTTTTAGAGAAAAATATTTAAATTTTACATTAAAAAGAAGTTTGGTCGATGCGCCAGGAAGCGTACTGGTCAGATAAAGTTTGCAAAGATTATGTTATCTGTCATTTGGGATGTGAGTTTTCATTACCTTTCCATGGGAAGGTTTAGTTTGTGTAACTCTGGCGATTCCTGACAAGGAGCCGTTGTCATGGTGACGACTAGGTTCCCACCTACTGGGTTGCTAATACACTTCATAAATTCGTCTGTAATGCATGTCTTAATGTTCCTGTAATGGCTATATATAACGTAAAACTTTGAGGGAAACATTACAATTACATTCTTGGAAAGGTAACACGATCTTAAGTCAATTTTGTCTTATTGGTTTACGCAAGAATTACCAACAGTTCTTGGATACCTACTTAAGTACGTACTGTAGGTATGTATCAGTTGCTAAGACTTGTTGGTGTTGGATAAACTTAACCGTGGGTAAAGTAGAAAGAAGTCATTTCAGTAATTGTCAAACACTTTAAACAAAGAAATACATCCACCTGCTGTATCACAGAGGAATATACACGATATGCAAACCCACTGTTACATCTCCTGAAGTATGCTGTTTACCTCACTGCTATAGCGTTGCCAATGTTAGGTCAGGTAGTACTAGGTTAAATTAGAGGGTAAATATTAAAAGATCTTTCCGTAGGTATTGCCGGCAACACTGCTCTAAAGTCACGGTTATATAGTCAAGTTACTCTCCCTATATCTCACTCACAATATACACTTTATTAAAATCATACGACAGCATAATTCAACGATTCTCGCTATTGTGTTTCTCACGTCCTCCACAGCAACTCTAAAGTTCATATGCGCTGTTGGGAGTACATATATTTTTTCTGATAAATTGTTAATGTAATGTTACCACACCTGTAGCAGTCTTGTTACCACGGACTGAATTGTTAGGTTGCTGCTTGATATTCAAACTGTTCAATTCAGTCCCTGCGTTTCCTCTGCCACTACCTTCACGTCACCACCAACGCCCTGCCTCATCCCTGTCTTCGTTCCTGGCCCGGCAAGCCCAGCCGAGCATCGCATTAATTCATAACTTGATTCCAACTTTTGGTCGCAAGATGCCACAAGTTAGGTCCCGTCACATTACGACCTGTCTCGGCTAGGGAGTGTGGTATGAAATGCTTAAGTGCGAATACAAGGCAAATTAGTGTTGTTAATTAAACCTTAGCTGAACGTTTATTGCTATAAGAAAGGCATATCATGTAATTTGTGGTCTTGATGTTAAGGTAAAGGATTATTTTATCCTTTGATTTTAAAGCGGATGCGAAGTTGTACATTTTTCTTTCAAGGAATATAAAGAAAACAAGTGACTTAGAACGATAGTGTTAGTGAAGAACTCTGATAAATGTTTGGAACAAACACACGAGCATCTATAATATTGTTGCCAAATCTAGAAAAGTTACCCAAAAGAACTAGGAAAATATGTATCCGTTATCTCAGCCTCCCAAATTTCTTCAAACTCCATCATAACTTGCCTGACCTAACCTAACCCAAAGAGGGGACCGTCGACCCTTCACGGATTTATTAAACTTACTGACCATAACCTGCCCATTAATGGAACCACTCACGCCCCTTCAGTCGCCGCCTAGAAAAGTCACCCATTTATCTACCGTAATGTGTCATGAGGAGGAGAATGTTAAGGAGGAGAGTGAAAAAGGCGGTGCCCAGTGGACCTCGCTGCTTTTAAGAGTTAAGTGAATTCTTCGTGACATGCATTTTCTGCTTTTAATCTAATTTTTCACTTCTTGTTCCCAGAGTCTATGAATGATGACCTCTTCCTTCTATATCGAATAATTTGTGAATGAAACTCTCTTCTTCCTTTTCCTATTTCTTCTCAGACTCTGTCCTCCCTAATGTGAAGTGTGACAGTTCCTTTCTCTTTATTAAAAACTTTTGTGTTGGATTTTTTTAATGAAACTTTGAGCAGGAAAAAGGCGGAGTTGGTGTTGGTTTTTACTCTTCATTGCAGGGACACACTCTCTCTCTCTCTCTCTCTCTCTCTCTCAAGGATAATTACTCGCACACTTCTCTCCATAAGTGGCAAAATTACTGACACTAACAAAAATGTCCTTCATTTTTCGATTCGGATTTGTTTATTCCTAAGTCTTACGTGCGATCACTTAAAATGCATAAGTTTTGCATGAATTGTCCACAGATTGTGTGAAATTTAATGTTCTCTATTTTATGCATATTTGGAAGATTTCTCTCTCTCTCTCTCTCTCTCTCTCTCTCTCTCTCTCTCTCTCTCTCTCTCTCTCTCTCTCTCACACACACACACACACACACACACACACAACGCCACACAGCTTCATCACCATGCTTATTGTGGGAAAGAAACATGTATATTAATGCTTGTAGTTATTAAGTTTTGTTCAATAAAATTATTATTTTGTGGTGACTAATTCATGCTAAAAGAATTTTGCAGGACTTATTGCCGTCATGTTATCTTCTTTGTGAATCAGTTCCCTTATTGTAATGACGAACCGTGGTTCTCGCACAACAACCTGCCTCCTCCCTCCACCGCAACTACCTCCGGGCTTTCCACAGAGGACTCAATTATCATAATCTTAATTTGGGACAAGCCGAGTGACCTCTTAATAATCTAAACTTTTAGTGAAAAGAAAACTTTAAAACTATGAGGATGAAGCTCCTCCAGATTTATAATATATATATATATATATATATATATATATATATATATATATATATATATATATATATATATATATATATATATATATATATATATATATATATATGGAGGAACATCATCCTCATAATATTTACTATGAAGAAATTTACTTGAATTTTTCTCGAATAAGCTAGTGATGAAGCCATTCTTATAGAAATAGTCCTTGAGAAAAAAATAAGATTTTCATGATGAAGTAATTTTTCTCAAGGGTTATTCTATAAAAATGGCTTCACCGCCAACTTATTCGAGAAAACTGTAAGTAAATTTCTTCATAGTAAATATTATGAGGATGATGTTCCTCCAAATATATACTGCCCCCAAACAAATATATATATATATATATATATATATATATATATATATATATATATATATATATATATATATATATATATATATATATATATATATATATATATATATATATATATATATATATATATATATATATATATATATATATATATATATATATATATATATATATATATATATATATATATATATATATATATATATATATATATATATATATATATATATATATATATATATATATATATATATATATATATATATATATATATATATATATATATATATATATATATATATATATATATATATATATATATATATATATATATATATATATATATATATATATATATATATATATATATATATATATATATATATATATATATATATATATATATATATATATATATATATATATATATATATATATATATATATATATATATATATATATATATATATATATATATATATATATATATATATATATATATATATATATATATATACTGTATATATATTATAACTGAATTCAAAAGAAGAGTGTAGTTACCCTCTTCTCATCACATGACCCAATACCTTTGCCTTTTTCTTCATAATCTTCATTACCAGTCTTGGCCTCATGAATCTTATGCAACATTTTCTCATTTCTTGTTCTGTGGTATTTTCAGCATCCTCCACAAGTAAGGCAACTCAACAGTTTTAAAGCTCTGCTCCATAATTTTGATTTGTTAATAGTTAGTACGTGGGTAAAGCTCTTATTTTTCCTAAGAGTTCTATACTTTCTCTCCTTCTCGCATTCTCTCTCTCTCTCTCTCTCTCTCTCTCTCTCTCTCTCTCTCTCTCTCTCTCTCTCTCTCTCTCTCTCTCTCTCTCTCACTCTCTCTCTCTCTTGAAGATGAAATAGTTTGCTCATTTTGTTTACTTTCCCTTCATGTTCTCTTTGTCTTCTTTGCCGAGTTTCGTTTATGTTTTTCCTTTGGGGTTGGTGTTTAATTAACCCCGAAAGAGTGTAACAAGCATGGTTTTGATGTTTTCTTTGCTCGCACACGTGTTTCAGCCGCTCCTTGTTGATAATCGTAGCGTTTCTTTTCAAGGCCTAGAGAAACAAAACAGGCATGCATAATCTAAGAGGAATGATGAATAGGATGTGTAGCTTCGAGTGTAGACATTACTCATATATATATATATATATATATATATATATATATATATATATATATATATATATATATATATATATATATATATATATATATATATATATATATATATATATATATATATATATATATATATATATATATATATATATATATATATGTGTGTGTGTGTGTGTATGTATATATATCATATTATTTTCACTGATTTAATGTGAAGAATATAAGATGCCAAAGTTCTTATTCTTGTGGTGTTTCTGATGTTATGGTATTATTTCAGTTTATGAAAACAATAGGAAAGTTTTTTTCGCATCTAAGAAAGAGAGAGAGAGAGAGAGAGAGAGAGAGAGAGAGAGAGAGAGAGAGAGAGAGAGAGAGAGAGAGAGAGAGAGAGCAGATCAGGTAAAGATTTTTCTGTGATAATGTGAACTTCATGTACGGCTCAGGCTCTCAGTCTACCTCTCATGTCACGATGATCATTCCTCCTCCTTGTCCTCCTTCCATTCCTGCTCCTTCTCCTTCTCCTTCTCGTCCAGCTGTCCGCCTCCATCCCACTCCTTCTTTTCACTTCCTACTTGTTTTTTATTTACTCGCCTTACTCTTTTTTTTCTGCTTTCTAGCGACTTCTTTGTGATGCAAGTCTCCCTACTAATATTCTTACAGACTTATTCATTAAATAGAAGCCCAGCGAAGAACATGCTAATTAGACTTAATGCAAGGAGCGGAGAGCATGATTAATTGGCCGGCGATCTTTGTCTTGGTTCCAATTAACATGGGAATACATATATTTTTGTCATTCCTGGATAATTTTTCTCGAGGCTGAGTGTCATTTCACCAACGTCTTTTTTGCTTATTTATTTTATTATTTTTTTTATATTTGATTACGGATTCGTGGTGCGAACTGTTAATATATTTTTTTCTGATTCCAAGGATATCTGGAAATATTTGCGCATAGTATTTCCTTCACATTTTGTAGATCCTCATTAACATATGTTTGAGGGACAGTATTTCCATATGTATGTTTTTTTTCG
>NC_059304.1:6427519-6432519 GCF_017591435.1 Portunus trituberculatus | reverse complement strand
GCTCGGCCTTACGTCAAAGCGGGATCGAAACAAACCACTGCGAGGGTTCTCTGCCAGCCTGTCTGACGGCCTCCGAGAACAAAAATTCTGCGCTCACACTCACCATGGCTTTCATACATGCTACTCTTATATTGTATTCATATCTATGTACTAAAAAAAAAAAAAACCTTAGTAACGGAAAATTTTCTAATTGATGAAACGTTCCTCTGTTTCTTGTGAATTAGAATGTTAAATAACTGAAATTCACTGAAATTCATCTTTACTTTCATTTTGTCTTCACTTGCATATAGTTAGCATAGACATGAGGCGTAACTACTTTAGCTAATGGACTTGTCATAAAGAGAGCGTCTTTAGGTTAAGTTACGATTTTCAGTTGAGTACAAAAATTAAGTCAATATAATCGCATAGACTATATAAATTTTTCAGCAGAAGGATGTGTGCATTAGGCAATGGTTGCAAGTGAAAATATGTTTGAAGCGTACATTCATAAAAAAAAAGAAATAAAAAAGTTCTTTTGGAAAGTGACTATCCTAAGGACGAGGGAAATCTAATGACAGTGAAGTATTCGGGTGAGAATCATTAAAGAGTAAAATGAGTTTGTGGAAGGTTTCTTAGAATAAAAGGAGAAAAAAAAACTTTTGGGAATCAAGAAAAGAAAAGAAGAGACGGTTAGGAACTTATCGCAAAGAATACGAGGTGCATGTCATTAGTGAATCTAATGGAATTCTAGAAAGTACGTTGGAGGTACAGAGAAATAGGACCTTTATATTATAGAATATCAATTTTCTTGTCTACTTCACATTTTTCCTTTTATTGTAGGTTTCATACTCCGCAATAGTTTAGCAAGCAATATAAACTCTCGCCTGTATTTACTGGTTATATAATGTCAAAAACTCGATGACAGAGATTTGGTACAAATGAAACAGTGTAGAATAAGGTTGAAACACTTTTACACAGACAAATGTAATGTATCCAAAGGAAGAATAACTCCACAAAATAAGAGGAACGTTACGAGAACGAAAAAACGTGCCGTGTCCTTGTTCAACACGCCTATGCGATGAGCAGAAATTGCTAAACTCTATCTTCTTTTTTTTTCTCTTTCTTTTATTCTATTGGATTTACAAAGAACACTTGGGATATCAGTAAGCTTGTTGTCACTGGTAGGAAGATGTCGAAACCTAAGTACAAGTATACATTAACGAAATAAAAAACAGGGATCCAGGGTTTGAATTTTGTTTTAAAGTCACAAGGGTATCTTTTTAATTCAATTAGGAAATATAGTACCGATTTGAGCCTTGAAATTCTAGTTTCTCGAACTATGATGTCTAAAAAACCAAGAAATATGATAAGAAAAATAAAAGTTAAAGTTAGTATCGACAATTACTGAATCTCGAGAGGAAAAACCTCAACAGTGCAGTCAACAGTCCACAGAAACGAAAGTAGATGATAAAAAGTAAAAATAAGTAAACAGATTCTAGGGAAGTTTCGTTGTAGCAGTGCAGGTCAGAACGCATTGGCGATGTTCGGCTAGAATATTTGAAACTGTTTTGCTTTCGATTTCGTGTGATGAGATTGTGATCTTAAACACAAGAAAAGTTATAATCAACCTGAGTGATTTTGAAAGACGAGAGAAAAAGAAGGAGGAAAACGAACGGTCCAGGATACCTACCAGTTCCTTTAAAGCCCTTGATCTATAGTCAAATATAATTCAGTGTGGCACTGGCAAGGAGCGTCCATCTTAATGAACCACTTATAACAATGCTCTCTGTACTCATCAAGGACACTTTCGGGTCGTTTTACGCAAAGTACGAAAACTTTATAACCGGCAGCCCGTGCGCCGTAGGTGAGGTTATTGCTGACACGAGGACATTGTTATTCTATTAGCATTAGAGTAAATACTGTATCATATTCCTTCCAAACATAAGACAAAGACGATGAAAGCCGTTAATGGTTAGCATGGCAGTATCAATCCTCAGCCACATCAAAGAGAGAAAGAAAAAGGTGACAAAGAGAATACTTGCACGATCTAAACAGTATCTTTTGATGAGTTCATGCAATGTATCCTTTGTGAATAAATACTTTCTGAGCTGGAGGTGATGTGAAACAGCCTTCTTAGCACCAACATAAACTAATAAGACAGGGTGGTCTGGTATCTGGGAACGGATTAATCCATTTTTCATTGATTCATATGGCAGAATATGAAAAATAGCTTCGGTTTTGAGCTTTCGTTTTTTAAACATATATATATATATATATATATATATATATATATATATATATATATATATATATATATATATATATATATATATATATATGAATTTATTATTATTATGGTTGTTATGATTTTTTGAGCAGCGCTGCATTGTAGGAAGAGTGGTAGAGGATGAAGTTGCTCGTGAGGACGTGAAAGAGGTGCTATCGACACAGTAAGTGGTCGTAAAGGACATCATCTTCTATACCTCTTAGGGGGATTAATGTGACATTGCCAGTACCAGGAGACCTATTAGAGGAGAGACACTCCATCCCAACATTAAACTGGCAGTAGAGACCAAAGGTTGCTTTGCGATTTCTCTAGAATCTTGAGGACTCTTCCTCCTCTGTTTACACATCATGGACAGAAATTGTGTGCAAAAATTAAATAGTACAAATACCTGAGCAGAGTAATCCGAGACAGAACTGGAAGACGAAAATTAGTGTGCGTGTAACCGTGTGTTTGTGAGCAAAACCTTGAGTGTTTGCTACAAAAAGACATCAAGGTGATCAAGGTGTGTATGACTGCGAGGTTGAGATGTGCGTGCGGGGCGTGGCCATCACGAGGTGATCCATTATAAAAATCACGTGTAATCACAACGTGTTTTGTGACCGCTGTGTGTCCTTTTTTGGGCAGCCGAGTAGCCAGTGACGATAATGAGGAGACGGCAATTCTGAGTGATTTATGTTTTTCCGATGTTTTTAGATTATCGAAGCATGTTCTATTATTGTTCGTTTTTTATGCATACTTCTTTTATTCATATATTTATAAGACAAACAAACCATGGTAAAGTAAACGTCCTCTCCCTAGAGTATTATGCAACACGCTTCTAGTTAATGATATACAAGATACGTATTAGGAAGATACTTAAAAGCGAGTGTCGTCCTGAGAGAAAATTATGAGGCATCCAGATAATTTTTTTCTTCATTCCAAGCTTCTCATACCTGAATCCTTTCTAATCTACCATTTACACAGTGTAGTTCCAAAACCTGTCTGTATTTCTAAGCATAGACCGTTCTCCAACAACTGCTGTTTCATTACGTTCTGTGATACTTCTCGCTTGTTTATGCTGACTATGACTGCTCTTAAAAATACAAAAAGATAAGCCTTTCTAGATGGAAGAGAACATCTACATGCTCCTTGCAGATTTCTCTCAAAGCGTATGTCTTCCGCATCATCGACTCTTTTGCTCTGGGGAGGACGCTCATCGGAGAGAGTGCCTCTTCGCCCGAAACACAAGCTTCTGATCGTCCACGAGTAGCAGCGGGGGGAGGATGTGAGGAACCTATACACGGAGCCTGAACACAGATTACCCAGGGGTGCAGCGGACGATCAGCTTCACCAGACTTCCTCGAACGCAGTGGAGTGTATTCCTTCCACTAAAACCGAGTTCTTGGTGTTCCAATAGCATGAATTTGGGTCACATGTGAAAGCCTCAGCTCGATTTCTTGTTAAAGGACATCAGGACATCCAACATTTGATATATATAACACAACAGCAGTTAATTATTTACAGTTTCTCTAAGTCTTACGGATGGGACACACTGACGTCTGAGAGGCTTATGGATACTTGCAGCTTAAGATAACTGGTAATTGTAAAGAGTAAATGTAGAGTCTGCTCGATGTCGGTCTCGATACAGCTCTTCTCCTACCCCTAAGATCGTGTTTCTCTTTCCTCTGTGTTGCCTTGTGATAGGAAGAGCATCAACTTCCCGTTTGCATAGAAGAGCCAAGATTTCTGTGTTACATAATACGATCCAATCTTCCACTAAATACAAGGCTAACTGTATTACTCGATGGGAATAACAACATTACGGAAATGAAAAGACAGTGCATACAAGACTAGATGTTTAGTGTGGGATAACAAAAAACAAGGAAACATCCGCGATCGAGGTCTACCTAGAACCAGAATACGCCTGCTGTGTAAGTCTGCTGGAGATAGAGATGGTGGGCAAGGGAGAGGAAGTCACCTGCCAGAGAAACTTTGACATATAATCAATGAAGCTCCTGGTCCCTCTTGACCAGCGACCTTCACTGTCCTCGGTCTGTCTCCTCTCATATATACCTGGACGGGCTCTCTTAATGCTACCTCTAAATCTTATCAATCTCTCTCTCTCTCTCTCTCTCTCTCTCTCTCTCTCTCTCTCTCATATCTTTGGAGCTGATCCTGAGCTCCAAAGAAACACATAGAGCAGCAACACGACTGTGTGTGTATGTGTGTGTGTGTGTGTGTGTGTGTGTGTGTGTGTGTGTGTGTGTGTGTGTGTGTGTGTGTGTGTGTGTGTGTGTGTGTGTGTGTGTGTGTGTGTGTTTATGTCATGGCCTATAGCGCCTGTAGGTAACTTGAAGAGTATTGAAAGCGCTGTTAAGCTTCCACCCATTAGTGGCGCAGGCAATTCTATTTATAGTGGTGCCCATGTTGGGTCCCATATCACCACCCAAGCTCATCTTTGGTGTAACCACCTATAATCTGGGTACCATGGTGACATGTAGGTAACTTTAAACCACTCGACAAATGGCAAAGTATTAAGGCGATACATGGTGGGATTCCAACCTATGCACGGGCGTCTACCCGATCCCACGCTCACCATCTCTTATCCAGTATGCCACCGCCTCAAGTGTGGAAATGAGATTGTGATGAATTGGAAAAACAAACAAACTAGATTTACAGTGATAAACGAAGCACCTATTTGTTCATTTAGAGTGAAACCACTTTTCTATCATCTGTGAGCAGCACACACAGGTGA
>NC_059304.1:6400019-6422519 GCF_017591435.1 Portunus trituberculatus | reverse complement strand
GGACGAGCAGACGGGGTTCCAGCACGAGGCTAGACGTATATGTCAAGAATGTGAGCGGCAGGAAAACGCGCTAGTGTCAGGTATCCAGATAAGGTCTCTGAGGACACCTCCAGACACATTTAGCCTTAAGGAAATTCTGGAAAACAAACACTCACTCGAGCCCATTAAAGTTGAGGAATTGCTGAGGTTCGAGATAAAATCAGCGGCTTTAGGCAGTACATGGAATTTAGGAATCAGGAAGTTCCGTCTCGAACCGAACTGACAATATTTAGAAAATAGGACAAGAGAAATTCTATAAGAAATATATATATATATATATATATATATATATATATATATATATATATATATATATATATATATATATATATATATATATATATATATATATATATATATATATATATATATATATATATATATATATATATATATATATATATATATATATATATATATATATATATATATATGTGTGTGTGTGTGTGTGTGTGTGTGTGTGTGTGTGTGTGTGTGTGTGTGTGTATACGCACCGAAACACAGGTGCCTGAGGCAACTGCCAATAGGCCTTTTCTGTTCCCTCCTACTTTCTCTATCATTATTTTCGTTTCAAAGCTGGAAGGTCTATGTGCGCAACGACCTGACCTACTCTCTTGCCTACGCTTTTGAATTTTTTTTCGCTATCTGGCTTCGACTCAAAAGCCACTCTCTAACTGGATTTATCTGTCTATCTCTCGCCCAACTCCTCTGACTATAGTAAATTCTTTGACCATTTAACTTCCAAAGTGGAGCACATTCTTCCTATATATCCCTTCGCACAGACTCCATCCTTGGATATTTCAATGATCATCACCAGTTTTGGCTTTCCTCTCTCTTCACTGACCATCTTGGGATACAAGCCTTCAACTTTGGTATCCTCTGTGACCTAGAGCAATTGGTGCAACAAACCACTCATATTCCTGACTGTCTTGGAGATACGCCCAACATTCTTGATTTTTTCCTTACCTCTAATCCTTCTACTTATGTTGTTACTTTATCGTCCCCGTTAAGGTCCTCCAATCACAATATCATATCTGTATCTTACCTTATAAAGCCTATACCTTTAATTTCTTGCTGATCTAAAGTCTAAAGTCGAATCTATTCTCAATAGGATAATTCTTAAGCATCCGTCACTTCACAATCTTCTATCTGATCGCCAGTATGGCTTCCGTCAAGGTCGCTCCACTGGTGATTTATGGCTTTCCTTACTGAATCTTGGTCTTCCTCTTTTAGTGATTTTGGTAAAAGCTTTGCTGTTGCCTTAGACATATTAAAAGCTTTCGATAGAGTGTGGCACAAAGCTTTGATTTCAAAACTACCTCCTACCGTTTCTATCCTTCTCTCTGCAACTTTATCTCAAGTTTCCTCTGTGACTGTTTTATTGCTGCTGTGGTAGATGGCCATTGTTCTTCTGAATCTACGAGTATTAACAGTGGTGTTCCTCAGGGATCTTTCCTGTCATCCATTCTCTTTCTATTATTCAATAATGATCTTGGACGCTAAACTTTTTGCCCTATCCACTCCTACGCTGATGATACCACCCTACACTTATTCACGTCTTTTCAGAGATGACCAACCCTTCAGGAAATCAACAGATCACGCAGGGACGCCACAGAACCCCTGACTTCTGATCTCTAAGATTTCTGATTGGGGCAGGTAAAACTTAGTAATGTTCAATGCCTCAAAAAATTGATTCCTCCATCTATCAACTCAACACAACCTTTCAGACAACTATCCCTTCTTTTTTAATGACACTCAGCTGTCATCCTCTCTTACACTAAATATCCTTTGTCTATCCTATACTTAGAATCTACTCTGGAAACTTCTTATTTCATCTTTTGTTAACCCCTTCAATACTAGGACACATTTTTACCTTGAGATTTGTGTACGATCAGACCATTTCATTGACATTGGGAAGAGTCTGTGGAGGTCAAAAGATTAATGGCCACAGTCTTCACAATTTCAATCCCCTCATGAGTTTCTGGAGCTGTATAAAATCACCAAATCGTCACCAGAATGAATATGGAAACGCGTCACGGTACTGAATGGGTTAAGATATCTTCTATGAAGTTAGTCGTTCTGAGGCGTCTCTACTATATTTTCTCACCCTCACAACTGCTAACTTTGTATAGAGTCCTTAAACGCCCAAATATGGAATACTCTTTGCCTGTATGGAGGGGTTACACTCACAGTTTTATTAGATAGGGTAGAATCAAAAGCTTTTCCTCTTATCAATGCTTCTCCTCTGACTGACTGTCTTCAGCCTCTTTCTCACGGCAGGAATGCATGCTTTCCCTCCTCTTACGGCTTCGCTGCACAAGGCTTTTCTTCTTCTTCTCATCCATACTCTGCCCTACTCTCTAATGCAAAAGTTAATCAGTACTACTCTCTATCATTCATACCTTTCTCTAGTAAACTCTGGAACCTCTCTCTGCTTCTGTAGTTCTAATTTCCTATGACTTGACTTCATTTAAGAGAGAGGTTTCAAGACATTTATCTCCTTTTTTTTTGGCTAACTCTCTTGGATCTGCAAGGGGACTAGCAAGTAAGTGGGCCTCTTTTTTCGTTTTATCTTGCCCTTGGCCAATTTTTCCCTTTTATATATATATATATATATATATATATATATATATATATATATATATATATATATATATATATATATATATATATATATATATATATATATATATATATACACACACACACACACACACACACACACACACACACACACACACACACACACACACACAGTATGGGGACATAATATATGGATGGATTACATCACGCGCTTGGCCATACGTGATCGCTGTTCTATCTTGATTACTCATATGATTTCTTCGTCCCTCCTGACCTCAGGCTTGCCTCTCCCTGTCTCAACCATTCCTCACTACAGAAGTGATTGTAGAGGTCTCACTAACAATACGTAAAAGAAAAAAAGTCTTATTTTAAGAAATTTTGCATTCTGTAGCTCGTGACTTACTACCCTTTCTACTTACTACTACTGCTACCCAATTTCATGTTTGGTCCAAAAATGATTTAGCACAAAATAAATTCATAAAAAAAACCAAGATTCATAATAAGTTTTTTGGTTTTCGTGCTGTAGGGGCCGCCTTGATGAAGGCCGGCTCCTCATTTTTACGGAATTCCCTTTCATCAGAGAAGTTCAAGGGAGTGCAAAATTTCCTTTCCGCTGAGAAGTTGAGGCGTTTGTGCTCGTGTGTTCATTTGCTGTGAAACAATGTTGGCCGTGCTTTGTTGAGTGAGAGGCGTGCTCAGTGAGGCCGAGCAGCTGCTGTTACGCCCTGTTATGGCGAACTGCGAGGGAGAATGATACGCACAATGGTAATAATGATATTGATAGTAAAATACTACGTATAGTGATATTCATAGTAACAAGAACAATAGCAATTCATGATAATGATCTTCATAAAGATGCCAAAAGTAATAACATTGATAATAATAACAATAACAATAATAATAATAATAATAATAACAATAACAACAATAATAATAATAATAATAATAATAATAATAATAATAATAATAATAATAATAATAATAAAAAATATTAATAATAATAATAATAACAAGAACAACAACAACAACAACAACAATAATAATAATAATAATAATAATAATAATAATAATAATAATAATAATAATAATAACAATAATAATAATAATAATGATAATAATAATAACAATAGCATAAAAATGATAATGAAAATAATACTAATACTAACAATAATAAAGATAATGCTGATATTGATAATAATAATGATAATAATGATGAAAACAACAACTCTCATAAGGAAGGAATCATCACATTTTTTCTTTAGTAGGAATCCTGGTTATTCGATAATAGTAGTGTCGCAAAACAATCAACATTTGCTACCAGGTCTAAATTTAATGTAATAAATAGATATGTTACACAATGTTATTCTTTATAATCACGTTCGTTCGTCCACTTTTCATGTTGTCTAGCCATGCCACGGTGTGCCTTCCTGCTGCCGCTCTTAAGTACCATAACACTGCACTCATTCCACCCTGACCCAAAAAGTATCCAGACGGCAACAACTTACGCAATCATTTACAGAAGATTGAAGCTCGTTACGTTTACAAAATAAAAATAATGATAATGATGATAAAAATAATAATGATAATAATGATAGTAATAATAATAATAATAATAATAATAATAATAATAATAATAATAATAATAATAATAATAATAATAATAATAATAATAATAATAATAATAATAATAATAATAATAATAATAATAATAATAAAGCATTTACACGCTTGTATAACAATATGTTACGTTATAATTCATGTATTGCATAAGGCTGTTTATTTTTCCATGAATATTTTCAAGTGGATGATGACATAAAGGTGCACCCCAGACCAGGGGTGTGCAGTCCGATTTTCAAAAGTCCGACTCCGACTCCGACTCCAGGAAATTTGAAGGTTGCGACTCCGACTCCGACTCAGGTTTTTTTTTTTTTTTTTTTCCAGTACAACGGTATAGTCTATTTTTTTTACATGAGTGATGGCGGCCAAGGGAAAAGATTAAGCAAAAAGCCCGCTAGTTGCCACACCCAAAAAAGACAAAAGTTAAGAGAATCAATACTTACATATTTTCGAGTCAATCCATAAAAGTGCACTTGACGATTATATAATTATCATAAATTAATGAAAATGATCTTTATATGTAGTGCTTGATTGGACACATCCTCCACAAAGTCAATTTCTCCCAATTTGTAGGAATCTCCAATCTCCATCAAGTGGAATCTTTACTCGAAAATTTATCACGTAAAGAGTCGGAGTCGCTCATATTTTTACCGACTCCAATTCCGACTCCGACTCCGGCCAAAAGTAGCCGACTCCTCGACTCCTCGACTCCTCGACTCCTCGACTCCGACTCCGACTCCGACTCCACACCCCTGCCCCAGACAGTCCACGTGCCTCGTTGACAGCGCGTCAGTCTGGGAAAGCAAGTGATGTGGCAGCGGACTGACAGGCTTTTCTGCTAACGAGATCACGGTACCTTTTTATTCCTGCATCAAATGAGTCCCTTTTTATAACGCACCAAGTTAACTTACAGCAGCCATATTGTCATCACGTTCAGTTCATTGTACTGCGGTAACCCAGGTTGTTAACTGGTCGACAGAGAACCCGAGGAAATTAGTTCTTGAGATTTATGTACCATTACGGGAATCATTGAAGCTGGCGAGTGCACGTCCAGGAGGGTGATGAGAGGCGCTGTGCCTTGAAGTGTTGGGAATGTGGAGGATTAGCACAGGTCTGGTGCCGCGGCAGGCTACATCGCCCGTCTCTCCTCCGTCAGCAGACCTGTCAAACCTACTCAACCATTAATTCCGTGTGTTGCGTCATCAAACATTCTCAAAACCGATCACCTTCACGCATTTGGTTTATTTGAAATAGTGTTTTTATGTAGCTAATTTACTTTAAGATGTTTAACTCCCCTTCTCTCCCCTAAACTCTCTCTCTCTCTCTCTCTCTCTCTCTCTCTCTCTCTCTCTCTCTCTCTCTCTCTCACGCCTCTAGTGATATTCAAGCTGATTTCACATTTCCTGTTTTCCTCTTTCGCAGGATCAGGTTTGTGGATTCCGTTGGAGCTTCCTGAGGCTTCCCCGCTTCTGTGAGTACATAAATTTGAATAATGCTTCTCCCTGCTTGATGTCAGTCGTGTGTCTCGTCTTTTATCTCATAAGGTTTGTAATGTGTGTGTGTGTGTGTGTGTGTGTGTGTGTGTGTGTGTGTGTGTGTGTGTGTGTGTGTGTGTTTGCATGTGTCTGTGAATGGCGTGTGAATGTATTACCTTACATTAGATGAAATTTAAATGGGGAACTGGAATTTAGTCAGAGATGGATCAAAATGAATTACCCCGATGAGATTTTCTAGGGAATGAAAAGTGTCTAAGGCGGGGATGTTCCCAGAAAATACAAATGTAGCCATCATATCTCCAGTTTTGATTTTATAGCATTCATTTCGGTATCTCTGAAAAGATTGTCGAACTCTCACACTATATGTCAGTGATTTTAATCGTTGGTCAGCTGAGTCACTCTATTGTGTTATATTGTAGAAGTGATCCCATTGATGCTCATGCCATGGGTAGCGTCAGTGTGGTATGCTTCCTCAGTGGAGGTCACATGGGGACGGTGGATGATTATACTAAATTTGTAGATGACACGCAGGAGGACAGGATAAGCTGGTCGGAATCTCATGCAACTATTGTACAAACAGATACTGGCATGTTATAGAAGATAACGCCAACAAATTCAAAGTACTTGACGTAGGCAGAATATCCATACGTATACATATGTAGAAATAGCGTAAAATGAATTCAGAAGTTACTTATGGCTTAGATATCTACTACAGAAAATACATACAGATATACACAGGCATACATATTCTAAAGAAATTATAACATCCAGATGAAAAAGAAAGAAACTGGTGCGTATAGAAGCTTGGTGTCATATCTGGTGCTCACAATGCATCAAGGGAACGAGCGATCAGCCAAAGGTGAGAAGCCATCGACCTTGCGAGCGGGCCGATATCAATGGTTCTTTGGCGCTTTTCATCGTGTGCAGATCCATTTCGAGATCAGGTCCGACCAAATATCGAAAAATGCGCAACCAAGGCGAGGAGGGGACAGAGGAGAAAGAAAGACTTGTAGGCACGAGCAGGTAGGCAGGTAGATCGTGGGTAATGAAGCTATATGAAGGAAAAGAAGTGTAGAAGGAGAGGAGGTATGTTGAAAAAAGAAGTAGACACACACACACACACACACACACACACACACACACACACACACACACACACACACGCCCGGTAGCTCAGTGGTTAGAGTGCTGGCTTCACAAGCCAGAGGACCGGGGTTCGGTTCCCCGGCCGGGTGGAGATATTTGGGTGTGTCTCCTTTCACGTGTAGCCCCTGTTCACCTAGCAGTGAGTAGGTACGAGATGTAAATCGAGGAGTTGTGACCTTGTTGTCCCGGTGTGTGGTGTGTGCCTGGTCTCAGGCCTATCCGAAGATCGGAAATAATGAGCTCTGAGCTCGTTTCGTAGGGTAACGTCTGGCTGTCTCGTCAGAGACTGCAGCAGATCAAACAGTGACACACACACACACACACACACACACACACACACACACACACACACACACACACACACACACACACCACGAAGTTTGCCAATGAAGTTTAAATGAAAGTATGGAAAGGAACAAACCAAAATACAGGCTAAAGAGCACTAGTAATAGAAAAATAGGGAAGCAAGGAGGGAAGGTAGGGAAGAGGGCAGAGCGCAATAAAAAGAGAGAAAAAAAAAAAAAAAGGAAAGGGAGGGAAAGCTGATTATAAGGCACTCCGTGGAGCCTGAGATCATAATCACTGACGAGTTATGGGGGATTATCTTGACGAATGATGAGGTGGAATAAGTTGTCGTGGCCCAGAGAGAGAGAGAGAGAGAGAGAGAGAGAGAGAGAGAGAGAGAGAGAGATCCATTGCTACAGCATTACCCTCCTGCCTCACCGAAAGACACTCCCCGCCTCCAAGTCACGCGCGTCGCCCCACCACTCTGTCCTGACCCTAGGGATCACCTTCGTGGTGGTCCTGTCCCGCTAATGATCCTATTAGAACCGTTCTCGTTAGCCACAGTGGGGGAGCTGTAGAGGCAGCGAGGCGTCAAGGATGTAGGAGGTGGTGGTGCAGGGCCTCTGCCGACTCTACGCCCTCAGGCATATAAACAAGGGTTCAGAATCGGCACTGTCTGTGGAGGATGCAGACATACTGCAAAATCACATAAAGAAATCAAGTAATATTGCGTGGGAACGAAAGTGAATAACATGTTTCATCAATTTCTTGAGAGAAGGCGTTCCAAAAAAATTCAAAATATAATTTTGATTAGTCTTTCTAGTAATCATGTATATATATTTTTTTTCTTCGTTCTTTATATCACAATAGTTTAGTTTATTCAGGAAAATGGAAGGGTTTTGTGCCTCAGCATATTTTCAGAAAGTTCGCTTTATTTTTGGAGTGGGACTCGTATTTCTCACTAAATTTGGCTGCCAGTGACCACCCCTGCTACCCCTCGGCCGCCGTCCCCTCGCCATGCAATATACGAGCGTAATGCCGAGCAGTTCTGCGATGCAACGCTAAAACATAGCTTTGAAATGCATACTTTAGTATTATAAAGCTGACTGATGAAACACAAGCCCGGAAAGGAAAGATGCATAATTAAGGGAAACGTCGCCCAGGTATCGCCATGAAAGGGTCACGTCGTCGTGTTGGCAACGTCTTTTGTGACCGACACGTTGAAATTAACCAAGAAAAATAGTTTGTGTTAAACTGGGAGCATGTGCCTCGCAGCCTGGAGAGTTTTTAATATCTACGTTGCTGTTTGAACCCTGTTTTTCCCTTGAAGATGGTCGCAGAACTCTAGAATTTCGTGTCTTTTGGAACGAGGAGAAAATAATACAGGGAGTCTAATCGAACTTTTCTCTTCTTTTCTGATGGAGACAGTTGCGTCTTATATACAACCGAGGAAAATGAAAGTGGTCTGTGAGGCTGACATGTGGACAGAGTGATGTGGTGCTGACGGTGCTATGTTCCCTCTTGACGACCCTTCCTTCTCGTTGCCTTGCTCATCTTGTCTGGATCGCTGAGTGCCATCAAACATTGTGCGTCTTGCTGTTTCGTCTCCCAATACACACTATTCTTACAGATACCACCAAACAATGAATACATGAATGAACAGATCTATAAAGAAATACGCCGATATATGATGCCTCTGAAAATTACACTCATTTGTCGTGAAGACTGACAAAAATTCATGTATAGAAATGGAAGTGTGTGAGTTTTGTAGAATAAGTGAAAACTGATGCCATATGCAGATGAAATGCGTCGAATAGCCATTTCCCAACAACAGAGGAAATGACGTAGTGAGGAATGATGATAATTTGACGTCAAGAAAATGGAAGAACGATGGGATGATGAAAAAAATGGGGCGGTTAAGGAGTTGTATCCCTCGCACTGTTGAATAATTCACCAACTATCTCTGTGTGTTGCGTTATTTGTTTCCCTCTCCCTCTCCCATTTATTCTCTATTGCAAAACAAATTTGGAAGTAATTATCGCACATAATCACTTGTAGCCCCTAAATTTGTTCTCTTAATCGTTGGTAATTAACGTACTGAGTATACGCTTTCTTTTTTTTTCTCTTCTTTTTCATTCCTCTCTCTCTCTCTCTCTCTCTCTCTCTCTCTCTCTCTCTCTCTCTCTCTCTCTCTCTCTCTCTCTCTCTCTCTCTCTCTCTCTGTTGCAGGTGAGGTTGATGGCTGATAGCAATTTATTCTTCGGAAGTGTGTGCCGCATGTAAAGTCTTTGTACCAAATCGTATAATTCATTAGATCCATCGTAACTTTCCAAAGTGTTATTGAGTGCTGCTCCATTTGATTTTTGCTTACAGTACCATTTTTGTTTGGGACGGCTTTCTTCTTTTGTCTTCATCTATGTATCCTCCTCCTTCTCCTCTTCGTCTTCTTCTAGTCATACATTGTCCCTGTTATTGTTTAATCAGGAGAATATTTTATTCCTTTCTAATTACATTCGTAAACACATCTTAATGTTTTCGACACTATTCTATCTCCTCCCCTTCTCTTCCTTCTGCCATCATAAATATCTTCATCTTTGTTAGGAAAGGAAATATATCTTTCCTTTTAACCTATATACTTTCTCTCCATCCTCACCTCTTCTGCGGCGTAAGGGAGGTTGAGTGAGCGAGAGGCGCCATGGCCTGGGGTGAACCTCACGCTGGTGTGGAATGTGGATCAGCCTGATTCTGAAGAAAGACGAAGTTGGTTCATAATTCCATTTCCTTGGCCGGCGGGAGCAACGTGAGCACGGTGGCGGATCAGATGATGAAGCAATGCGGACGTGATGATGGTGAGGGTGGGGAAGGTGGTGGTGATGGTGATGGGAGGGATGATATAAGTCCAGTTACTAGCGGTGCTTGGTGTTTGAGTGACAGTGATGGTTGTGCCGTTACTTGTGTACGCATGTAGTAGTAGTGGTGTTGTCATGACATTACGAAATGATTTTGATCTTGTCTGTGAATGTCGGTGGTTAGGGATATGGATGGTGGTCGTGGTGGTGATGGTGGCAAGGTGATGATACTGATATTATCTTGTGGCAGGACATAAAGATGGCGACACTGGCTGTGAATGGTGGCACTGATGGTTATACTGATGTGCTGGTGTTTTGTGAGTCAGGCTCATAGTGGTGGTGCTGGTGGTAGTGAGAGGAAGGAAGGGATGGGGGAATGAAGGGAGGAAGGTGGGTGGCAGTTATAGAAAGGTAGGGAGGGAGGCAGGGATGATGGTTCTTGATGGTGCAATACTATTCCAGGCACATCACGTTGGTGCAATGTCATCATTTTTCCATCGCACAAAACTTAATTTCGGCTTTGTTGGACTTCGTAATCAATGGTCAATAATTAAACTGACAGCCTTCAACACAGAAATCCTATGTTCCGGATGCGCGGGGCGAGGAGCAAAGCTTTTTTTTCATAAGCCGAAGCCCTAGGTACTGAAATACACACACATATATATATATATATATATCTTGTTATTATTTCATTGGTGTGATTATGAAGCGGTCATGAGGTACCAATGCTGTTTAAAACTCACCGGAAATAGAACAACAAGGATGATTGATATTTCCACCTGACTGTAAAAGTATCTAATAAATGCTGAAAATGTCTCTTGAATGATGCTTGTGAAACTGTATGAGTGTGTGAGTTACAACATTTTGTGTGTGTGTAGGAAGAAGGGGAAGGTGGGCGGTATGGGGCATTTATGTTGCCATTCTCTTTTGTCTTACTGTCTTTCAGAAACACAGGAAAACAAGCGACTTTATCATACAACAAGTCACTTACGGGCTCTAGCATTCTTTTAAGCGGATCGCAGCATAATCCCTCCTGTCTCAACTGTCCAGGGCCAGAGAGCGTTGTATCCTTGAAGAAGTACTTCGAGAAAATTTTAAATGTACATTGAGGAATCTCTCTCTCTCTCTCTCTCTCTCTCTCTCTCTCTCTCTCTCTCTCTCTCCCTTTCTGTGTGTGTGTGTGTGTGTGTGTGTGTGTGTGTGTGTGTGTGTGTGTGTGTGTGGGCGTTAGGAGGACGGACGGTTGATACACTAAGACACGCCTCCCTCACACTGAGACAATAATTCCGTGTTCCTATCGGCATCTCGCAGCCCTGCCCATGCCAGCACCACCATCAGCTGCGGCCCAGCGCTGAGTGTGACCCACATCGATATTCATAAACGCCATTAGCTTCTCGACCTAACGAACCGCGTCTTCATAATCTGTCACCGCCGCCGCTAAGCACGTTTGAATAACCACTCCGTCCAGTAGAAATATATTGCATTGTTCCATCATTTCCTTTTCTCGTATTATTTTTCTCAGTGGCCTCTTTCTCTTCCTTCCTCCTCTCCGGCAGATTTATATACGATATTGATGATAGAGATAGATAGAGAGAGATAGAGAGAGAGAGAGAGAGAGAGAGAGAGAGAGAGAGAGAGAGAGAGAGAGAGAGTGTGTGTGTGTGTGTGTGTGTGTGTGTGTGTGTGTGTGTGTGTGTGTGTGTGTGTGTGTGTGTGTGAGTGTGTGTGTCAGTTTGCGCATGTAGACTGCTAATTTCAGACTGGCGTATAGGCGATTATGACCGAAATCATATTCCATCAAATATTCATTTCCTGCCAATAAATGTGTCTGAATGAAGAACATTTGCATACATTTATAATATTTCTGGCCGGACGAGAGAGCAATGAATCCGTGGTGCACGTCCGGGGTTTGGGTAGGGGAAGGGCATTATCTGGTGTGTGGGGGGAAGGTCTGAAGTGGGAGAGAGCGGTGGAGTTATAGGAGGGACAATCCCGTGCTTTTATAAGGCAGAATGTTTACAATGTAATAGTTGAATGAATATTTAGCTAAATACTATTTTGATAGACAGCTGAAAACGGACGAAAAATATGTATGGTGAATAAATAAAAGAAAAAAATATATAGCATAACCGAGGACATTGCCCTACAATGTAGATTAAAATATTGAAAAAAAAAATGCTATAGAATTTCCATGTAGGCTTTTGGTTTCGCTTTTCACAATTCAATAACTATCAACACACACAGTCATGCACTCCAGCGCATATTTGTAAGCAGATACTGTAGATGCAGAATAGTGGCAGAGAGTGTCAGCCGTGCCGGTGATGGTAGCAGGCCTCCTCCACTCAACCTCACCTGCTGCTGCTCTGCTTCCTACTTAGATTTGCAAACTTGCGAATAGATACAAATTCCGGCGACATTCTTCTCATTTATATGCGAGAAAGTTGCCTGTGGTTCCTTCAGTTAAGGAACGCATGCAGGAGTCAGTTTGCAGACAAACCAGGAAATAAAAGTTATGTATACTCAAAGTCTTGTATGAGTATTTGAGTAATTCATGTGCAAATGTTTACGATGGAGCAAACGATCCTCTATGTCGCAGAGATCCGGGCATTGTTGGGAGGCTTTCTCTCCTCCAAAGTATATCTTAGAGCAACTGGGTCACTTTAACCCAGAAGCATTCGCGTCACCGGCTAAGAACACAATGCTTTTAGGGAACGGTTTGAGTTTTCCTGCCTTTGTTTACATATTGAATTTCTGTAAGAGAGAGAAAAAAAAAGCAAATTGAGGTTGTGACCTGTGAGCAAACAATCTGAAGATAAAAACATTTGTTCTTCACAAAAGTGAACTCCACTTTATTACAATCTCGTTGAAGCATGAGAGCTATTGGGAAAGATTGATGGAAAAGTCACTCTTCTTTACCAAAAAAAGTCAAGAGGTATGTGGACACTAAAAGAAAAGTTTGTAAAATGTTTTTAAAGTATTCTAAATAACATACGATATCACATTTAGATTTTCCTTTTAGTGTGTGTGTGTGTGTGTGTGTGTGTGTGTGTGTGTGTATGTCTGTTTTCTAATTTATACTCGTTCATGTTATGGTTCAAACGAAGCTTCGAACTCAGTTTATTCTCTGAGTATGTTTACATTAAGACGATGAGATACGATACACGTTCAAGTTTACTACACAAGTTCAGTCATATACTTTACTTTTACCATAACAATAATAAAGACTGAAATAGGTTTGCGATGTTCTAAGAAGGTTATCGGAATCAAAGGAGAGTAGATTCTTCTTTCGTATAAATTGTTAACAGCAGTTGGGTTGCTACGACTTGGCTTGGTGGGCAGTGTAGGCTCGTAGAGTCCTTTCACGAGCAGCAGGAAGGGAGAGAATCAGCAATAAGTGGAGTATGAGACACCGATTGTGAAACTTCCTGTAGTGATTGCCATGGTATACACACACACACACACACACACACACACACACACACACACACACACACACACACACACACACACATATATATATATATATATATATATATATATATATATATATATATATATATAGAGAGAGAGAGAGAGAGAGAGAGAGAGAGAGAGAGAGAGAGAGAGAGAGAGAGAGAGAGAGGATGGGGTCACGCGTTCTGCACCAGAGTATAGAAAGTTTTTACAAGCACTATACTTCCCTTCATATTCCTCTCATTGCTTCCTCCTTCCTCCTCGTCTATTCTGTCATCTTGCCTCCCTTCTCATCCATGCGTCTCTTTCTTCTTCATATCACCATTTTGTTCCTTCAGCGCCAAGTGCTTCTTCAGATCATTTGTCAGAAGGGAAAGATCCTGCAGTTATTCTTCGATTTAACTGCAGGTGATAAAAAGCGGCAGGCGAAGGAATGTAGAATGAAAGAGGTTATGAAGCTTAGAGAAAGGAATAGAAACAATAATTTCTGTAAAATACGTGGAACAAGCATTAATAAAGACAGAGGGAGAGAGGCCATAGAGAAGAAGAATAGATTCGTGAATTGAAAGAGCAAATGTTGGGTATCCTGGTTCGAGTCGTGACGCTGATGCCGAGCTAGCAGCGTTCACACGGTTGTCGCCTTCGTCTTAATCACGTTAAGCTTCCATTCCGTGTCCATTATTTTCGGAAATTTCTTGCCATGAACTGCAGTGAAAGTTCCCTTATTAGATTTGTTCCCTCATTAGGAGACTCTGGAAGTTGAGCTCACCACAGGCTGTCCCTCTCTTGCCATCGTCTCCACTAACTGTATTTAAGTGAAATCAGGTTCTCAGACGCTTTGGAGACATTTCAGAAATTCCTTTGTTTCTACTCCCAAAAGCTGCACCGTAGAGTAGGGAGTCACGTGACGCCTGGAGGCCCGTGGTAATGTGATGCCAATGCTGCACGCTCATTGCCCTTTGATTACTCCTGGGAACACTGCACTCCTGATGTCATTAACTGGCAATAATTATACATTCTCTCTCTCTCTCTCTCTCTCTCTCTCTCTCTCTCTCTCTGTGTGTGTGTGTGTGTGTGTGTGTGTGTGTGTGTGTGTGTGTGTGTGTGTGTGTGTGTGTTATGGAATATAATGTATAATGGTGTACCTTTTAAAGGCGTATGAGTGTGGCAGTTACGTAACTGGCTCCCCGCCCGTCACCTGCGATTAAGGAGTGGAAGTGCTAAGCTACCTTAAGCACTTGGTCCCTTTGGCTCGACACACAGTGTGGACCATCGCAAGAACCGCCGGCTGAGGAAGGGGATAAAGCGTGGCTCAAGGGGACTAACCTGTGTGTATGTGTGTGTGTGTGTGTGTGTGTGTGTGTGTGTGTGTGTGTGTGTGTGTGGCTTGTGTGTATTTGTGTGTGTGGGTGTGCGTGTAAAAAATAGATAAGGACATTATATGAATGATTTTATCCCCAATATTACACGTGAAATATGAGTGCTTGGGTTTTTTCAGTAATCAAGCATAATTTGTGTTGAAATATTGTCAGTTTCCACCAACAGTGGCCGTGGTGTCTTGCATTCTCTTCTTCTCATCAAGGCACTTCTCCCTTCCTCTCCCTCAACAATCTTCCTTCGTCTCCAGTCACCAGGGAAGGATTAAGATTCCCTCTTCCGCTCCTTCTTCCTTCCTCCTCCATTTCCCGACCTCTCCTTTCAACTTCCCCTTCCCCTTTCGTTCTTCCTGATTCTTAATCCTCCTCAGTTCACTTTATTATAGTGTGTGTGTGTGTGTGTGTGTGTGTGTGTGTGTGTGTGTGTGTGTGTGATTGAGTCTAATTATTTTTAATTATATTTTCTTTTATAGCTAATGATAAAGAGATTCGTTAAAATGGGTAAGATGCTGAGGCGGCACAATTGTGGCTTGAACAGCTGAGTGGAGGAATGAAACTCTTCTCCCGCCGTGAAAAAGACACTATATTGCAGTATTTAATGGTTTTATTTATAACGTAGGATGATATGAACGACGGCAATTATCTTAAGCTTGTTATTCATGAATATTTACTATTATGTGTTTTTTTCTGACCACATTCATTCCATCATTGAAGCTGTAAACCATGTGTAAATGACTACCATATTCCATGCCCGGTTATATGATTTCTACAAGATCCTGTTAACAAGAAAAGCCAACTTGAGTAACGGCGTTTTAAAAATTATTATTAGTATGTATGCTAAGAGAGAGAGAGAGAGAGAGAGAGAGAGAGAGAGAGAGAGAGAGAGAGAGAGAGAGAGAGAGAGAGAGAGAGAGAGAGAGAGAGAGAGAGAGAGAGAGAGAGACAGACAGACAGACAGACAGACAGACAGACAGACAGACAGACAGACAGACAGACAGACAGACAGACAGACAGACAGACAGACAGACAGACAGACAGACAGACAGACAGACAGACAGACAGACAGACAGACAGACAGACAGACAGACAGACAGACAGACAGACAGACAGACAGACAGACAGACAGACAGACAGACAGACAGACAGACAGACAGACAGACAGACAGACAGACAGACAGACAGACAGACAGACAGACAGACAGACAGACAGACAGACAGACAGACAGAGACAGACAGACAGACAGACAGACAGACAGACAGACAGACAGACAGACAGACAGACAGACAGACAGACAGACAGACAGACAGACAGACAGACAGACAGACAGACAGACAGACAGACAGACAGACAGACAGAGACAGACAGACAGACAGACAGACAGACAGACAGACAGACAGACAGACAGACAGACAGACAGACAGACAGACAGACAGACAGACAGACAGACAGACAGACAGACAGACAGACAGACAGACAGACAGACAGAGAGAGAGAGAGAGAGAGAGAGAGAGAGAGAGAGAGAGAGAGAAAGGAAAGAAGAAAGAAGAGAAGAGAAAAGAGAAAGCATAGAAAGAGAGGCAAATACAGACAGACAAATCAAACCTTAACTAGGGACAGAGACAAACAAGGGTATTTACAAATACGTAGACAGGTAGACAAGCAGGAAGGCAAGCAGGCATGCAGGCACCGCTTTAATATCTCTCGTTGTTGACTGAGCCACGCTGGGCAGACTAATAGCAGTCACCTGTTTGGGGTGGGAGAGGTGCAGCTGAGTCATTTGCAACATTAATGACGTGCAGTTCAGACAGAGGAAAGGCTGCATGTGCGTGACCCACTCTGGTGCACCTGTGAGCTGTTTCCTCCTCCCCCTCCTCTGTTATCATTATTATTATCATTATTATCATTGTTATTATTATTATCATTATTATTATTATTATTATTTTTATTATTATTATTATTATTATTATTATTATTATTATTATTAGTAGTAGTAGTAGTAGTAGTAGTAGTAGTAGTAGTAGTAGTAGTAGTAGTAGTAGTGGTAGCAGTAGTAGTAGTAGTATTTTATTTTAGTTTTTTGTTTTTTTATTTTATTCTCTCTCTCTCTCTCTCTCTCTCTCTCTCTCTTCTCTCTCTCTCTCTCTCTCTCTCTCTCTCTCTCTCTCTCTCTCTCTCTCTCTCTCTCTCTCTCTCGTAACAGGCTCGTGGGCAGGTAAATCAATGTTCAGCGTGTTGAATTTTAGTTATGTATCCTCTCCTTGTGTGTGTGTGTGTGTGTGTGTGTGTGTGTGTGTGTGTGTGTGTGTGTGTGTGTGTGTGTGTGTGTGTGTGTGTGTGTTCTCTTTGATGTGTTATCCTTCTTTCTCTTTTCTTTTTCTGTCTGTACTTTTACCATTTTTCTGTTTTCCTTTTCTTCATTTCTCTCTTTTAATTTTTCTATTTTTTTCCCATTTTATTTCATGTCATTTTTAGCGTGTGCTGTTATGTACAGTTCCTGCCCTCAGGTGTTGTTTGTTTGTTCCTGTATTTTTTGTGCCATGTTTTATTTCATCTTTTCTTTCTTTTCTCCCTTTACTTTTCACGTCTTCCCCTTCTCTCTCTCTCTCTCTCTCTCTCTCTCTCTCTCTCTCTCTCTCTCTCTCTCTCTCTCTCTCTCTCATTGCTCAGAAACTGCAAAGCGTGATAGTGAATCCCAGATCCTCAGAGTACATATAATGAGACCTGGCTTTATGTATTTTTGTCATTTCTCTGTTCCCAATGCAGCCAATCAGCCCGGCGGAATCATTGGAGATTAAGGTCATGGCTTTGGATGACACTGTATTACTCCCGCGTGCTAATCTGATAGCTACCCTTGATGTGAGTGTCCAGATCGCAATATAGGAACGACTTATGAGGTGGTACTGCTGCTAACTTTTTTTCTCTTCTCTCTCTCTCTCTCTCTCTCTCTCTCTCTCTCTCTCTCTCTCTCTCTCTTTAGGCGTTGTTTGTTTCTGGGTTACTTTTTTATATTTTCTTTCTTTCTTTTCTTTCTTTCTTTCTCTTTCTTTCTTTCTTTCCTTCTTTGTTTTTTTTCCCCTTTTAAATTTTCATGTTTTTCTCTCTCTCTCTCTCTCTCTCTCTCTCTCTCTCTCTCTCTCTCTCTCTCTCTCTCTCTCTCTCTCTCTCTCTCTCTCTCTCTCTCTCTCTCTCTCTCTCTCTCTCTCTCTCTCTCTCCCCAGCCATGTCATTCCTCGGTGTTCATCGTTCAAATCCGAATGTTGATCGATGTTGCGCGTTGTAATTCCTTGTTTTACACGTGAATTGTTACAATTTGTTAGAGCCGAGCGTGCTGGCCGGGTAAGGGAAGCAGGGGAGCGGAGTTTCATTATTAATTGAGTAACATGAGAGGTATGAGAGAGAGGAGTGAGTTGGAACAATAGCAACGTTGGAACTGTAGCGACGGAGAGGAAATGAGTAACAGGAATGAGAGTAAGAGGAGAGGAAAGTGACAGGCGAGTGTAAAAAGTGATGCTGTGTAATTATTAAAGTAGAGTCACGTAATGGAGGGTGTAAAGGTGAGATGTAAGGAAAACACAAGAGAAATGGACACTTGATGCTGTAATCGATAGTGGAGTAGTTGAAGAAGAGTTTATGCTGCTGACAGAGGTGGATGAAGAAGTAAAGTATAGTTTTTATTCACTAAAGGGAAGGAGAAGAGGTCAGAGGTTACTGTTAATTCTCTCTCTCTCTCTCTCTCTCTCTCTCTCTCTCTCTCTCTCTCTCTCTCTCTCTCACAAACACCGATTTGTTCAATAGCTAAATGCCATAAGTAGAAAATTCCAAATATTTTTGAGTATCGAGGCTATTGGTACCGATAATGCACGAGAGCAGGTCATATAGCGACAAGTAATGGAAACTTTTCTATATTCTTTACACAATTTTCTTTTCTTTCCTCTTTCATATGTATTGCCGTGTATACATGTTTTTTTTTTTATTTATTTTTACTTTTTGATATTCTGTATACTCTTGATTTTTTCGTCTGTTTTAATTTTTTTTTATTTTTTAGTTGTGCATGTAAGGTAAACTTCTCTTTGGTCTTCTCATTTCCAGTGCTACATGTAATTGAAGTAATCGTCTTCTCTTAGGAAAAGCTGTCATATCCCCTCCCTTTCTCTAGTTTCTGCCGTCAACTCTGAAACTAATCCACTGATTGGATCAAAACATCAAACGCCATTCAAAAATTTATTCGGTAAGCTCCCAGTAAACTAAATTCAATTGCAAGCGGACAAATGTAGCCTTTGATAATGTGTTTTCTAGTTCATTTGTTGTAGCTCGCTCTCTCTCTCTCTCTCTCTCTCTCTCTCACTGATTCTCATTTACTCTCAGATCATATATTTAGAGTTAGTCTTCCATAGAATAGGGATTTTTACAAGGAATTCGTCACGTAATTTCTTAAGATGCAGTGGTATGTTTTCTAGTCTACACAACTGACAATTAGTGATGAGAGTTAGAGGAGGAAAATGTTTGATCTAAATTATGCGCCCAGATATAGAAAATAATATGAAAAAATTAGGGAAGCTGTAAGAAACCATCAGGCCTACATGTGACAGCTCCTTTAGGAAACATTCATGACGTAACCATTTCACTACCGTCCCTTTATGTAGATTTGTTAAATCTTTATTTCAGGCTTGAACTGATTATTTCTTGCTGCATTTTGATTAGTAGTCTGATAATTAATTTTGCTTACGTCACTCCTGCTATATCACTTATAACACTTAAAGGCTTTAGTCAGGTCCCTTCTCAACGCATGCATATTTAAGGAATGCATATTTAACATTTTAATCATTTTCTACGGAATATACTCATTGGCTCTGTATCCTTCTTGTCCTTTGTAATAAAACTAAAAGACCATAACTAAAAGACCATAACCGCACAACGTAATCTTGATGAGGTCAGCTATGTGGCATTATGTATAATTTAAAGTGCCTTGAAATGAAACTCTCTATCTGTCTGCATATGTGGGAAGAATAAAGAAAATGAAGAGCGTCAAATATGAATTTTCCACTTCTTACTTTGTTTTTATCCTTGTTCTTTTTCCTTTTTTGTAGTTGGGTGGTGAGTCAAGGCCATGTCTGCTTCCTGGGATACGCGTTATAGATTCAGAGCAGAGGATCAATATCTGGTGGATCAATTGAGGCCTATGGCATGTCATTACGAAGGCCTACGTCTTACCCTCCCATCCCCCCCACAATCTAACCGTCTCTCTCTCTCTCTCTCTCTCTCTCTCTCTCTCTCTCTCTCTCTCTCTCTCTCTCTCTCTCTCTCTCTCTCTCTCCATTTCTCGCAAACATATGAATTTATTATTTGCAGGAGATTCAATAAATTAACTTTGACGTGGAAAACAATGTTCTTGATATTGAAGGATGGAGAATCTTTCATGGTGGAAAATTGTTGCTGCTGTTGCTGCTGCTGCCGCCGTTGATTGCTTTGTTTTCTTGAATCAAATCTAATATTTGTATGTGTACGTTTATTACTTCCTAGATTACATCACCACTATCGCAAGTGATGAAAAGGAAAAAAAACAAAAACAAATGTCAGAGTTATACAGATCGGTAAAAAGTGTTGTGTGCCTCCAGATCTGTGTTATATAAGGAAGGGAGGAAGAAGAGAGAGAGGAGGAGGAGGAGGAGGAGGAGGAGGAGGAGGAGGAGGAGGAGGAGGAGGAGAAGGAGGAGGAGAAAACATCCGAGCTAACGAAGGGAGGCAGCGTAAAAATAATTCTTGTCTTTAGGTTGAGAGAGAGAGAGAGAGAGAGAGAGAGAGCGCAGTAAGGATGAGAGATGGAATGTAAAGCGTGAGTGACTGCCTGGATGTGAAGGGAGGATGGAGGGAAAAGGGAGAGTGAGCGGCAAAAATTAATGTCTCTCCCTTTCTCTATTCCGTCTCTCTTTCCTCTTTGCTCCAATTTCATTTCTCTTATTTTTCTTGCTTTCCTTCCTTTAAATATGTCTCTGTTTTTGCATATGTGTGTTTTAGTGTTTGTGTGTCTGTTTATCCTTTTCTCTTTGTGTGCTTGACTGCCTGATTTCGTTTTTATTTGTGTCTTGTTTGTTTCACACACACACACACACACACACACACACACACACACACACACACACACACACACACACACACACACACACACACACACACACACACACATCTAGTAGTGAAGTGGTTAGCACACTCGGCTCACAACCGAGAAGGCCCCGGTTCAAGTCCCGGGTGCGGCGAGACAAATGGGCGAGCCTCTTATTGTGTAGCCCCTGTTCACCTAGCAGCACAATAGGTACGGGTTGTAATTCGAAGGGTTGTGGCCTCGCTTTCTCGGTGTGTGGAGTGTGTTGTGGTCTCATTCCTACCCGAAGATCGATCTATGAGCTCTGAGCTCGCTCTATAATGGGAAATGCTGGCTGGAGGACCAGCAGGACCTCTCTCTCAACTCTCTCTCTCTCTCTCTCTCTCTCTCTCTCTCTCTCTCTCTCTCTCTCTCTCTCTCTCTCTCTCTCTCTCTCTCTCTCTCTCTCTCTCTCTCTCTCTCTCTCTCTCTCTCTCTCTCTCTCTCTCTCTCTCTCTCTCTCTCTCTCTCACACACACACACACACACACACACACACACACACATACAGACACAAGGCAAAATAAAAAACCGTTCATAATTTCCGATGAGAGTACTTTAACTTCTTCATTAATGTCGTTTTCCTCACAGAACTTACCTACACACATAACATTATTTTTCTGTCTACTTTGTGGCGGAACTGTTGTTGTTGTTGTTGTTGGTGTTGTTGTTGTGGTTGCTGTGATTCTTTACATTATTATCATTACATATTTTCTTCTTTTCGGAGCTTTGGTTGAGTGAGGCTGGGTTGGGTTGGGAATGAGGGAAGTGGGTCATTCCCTTTACTTTATGACACTCATGAATTTTGCGCGTTCACATATTTTTAACATTTATCCCCCACACATCACTGGGTTGAAAAGATAAATGAGTGAAATCTGATGGTGAATAAATGACCATAGGACAATTTATGAACATTCTTTCTCTCTCTCTCTCTCTCTCTCTCTCTCTCTCTCTCTCTCTCTCTCTCCTGAAATTATGCAACACTTATATGAATAGCAAACCGCTGTCACCACTACTGCAATATGTACTTCGTTAGGTGGAAATGTGTTGTTTTCCATGTGCGTTTATGAAGTGATGGTGAGCGATAGCCAAGCAAGTAATAACCTCATAGGATTTGTATTATTATGAGGGCGCAGCGATTAGGAGAGTGTCGAGAATAGCGATATCCTAACCAGGCAGAGAAGAGGAAGGATGGGAAGGAGAAAATTGTGATATAAAAGAGGGTAATGTAAACGGTAGTGGTGTGGTTGATGTTAATTGGAGTAATGTGGAGAAGCAGCATTTGCGGTCTGCCGGTGGTGACGTTGTTGTGGCGTGCGTGACAGTGAAGGGAAGGCCGTAATGATAAATTTCCTCTGGTAGTGTACGGTAATCCAGGTAATGGCCATATAAATTCACCCATCCAGTAATGTGAACTGTCTTATAATTACTTTGTTGCGGTCTGTGAAAATCATAATAACTCAGTCCTCATCATTGCGCTCCATATTGCAGGAAACGTTCGCTTGATCGATATAGA